>NC_041340.1:25543213-25795650 GCF_004354835.1 Perca flavescens
ACAATTTACAGTCTTAAAAATAAAACTGAAATAAATGTCTCTGTCATACACTGTTGCAGTTTTTTTGCTTAAGCACTATTTTTGAAAACAGGGACCGTTTTTTCAAAACACTACAAACAAATAGCACAACCACACACCCAATTAATAGAACACCTCAGACCCTTTGCAAAATAAAACACTCTTGCAAAAACAATACAAAAATTTATAAAAAACATATTTTGTTACCATTTGTTTTTGAAAGACACACGTTTCATATGACTTAATTCAGTTTGAACCAGTTACACGCTGCTGTTGATAACCTAAAACACTTTTAGCAATTCTACTTCCCAGTGATTAGAGTACTGTCAATGAAGTACACAGAGAACGTGCAAACGTTCACCAAATGCTACACCAGACCAATGCTGCAGACTGAGGAAGATATCATTTATTTCTCTCCATATACCCAAATAAGTCAACATGTCGACATGGAGAATCACAAGTTTCCATGCTACTACAGTAGTGTGCATAACACTGTTAGCTCAGCAAACAACAGACAAACATAATATACTGTATCCAGTACAGGTTACAATCACAAAAAAAACAAAGTACAGGAAATACTAGACATTATCTCTTCGCCTAGCTGGATCTGGCCAGAGAATTTCATCAATGTCACAGGTGATATCCTCATTGGCAAGACATGCGTGTTGAATGTCGAATCCATCCTTGCACAGCTGCGGCGTCGACTTGGTCACAGGTGTCCTCCATGGCCTGAATGAGGGGTACCTGAGCCTGGGGCCGGAGATCGTAAACCCTCCTTGTCGTTCTCGACCCTCAATCCTCAAATGTCACAGGGAGGGGTATCAAAAGTGCTGATATGGTGCATACAATGAGCAGCTGATTACTGTAACTGTAGACAGATTTTATTTTACCTCTTTCCTTGTCGAAATGTCCTTATGACAGATGCCTCTGTATATCTACTAAGGTTTGGCTGAACTCTTAGTCCAGCCTCTCTCAGCGTCAGTCCCTGGTTCACAACATGTTCCACTAGTGTTGCGCAACTTTCATTTGATAAATTTGGTCCTCTTCTTCTTTGAGCATATTCTCCGGCTTCAGGTCTTCCTCTCCCTCTCCCTCTTCCTCTACCTCCACCTCGGCCCCTACCTCTGGCTGGGCCTTTTCCTCTTCCTCTACCTCCTTCTCCTCCTCTGTGTATTCCCCCTCTCACTCTCAGTCTTCTTCTTCTGATTCCTTCCATTTTGGTTGAGGGTAGGTGAACTTACCTGCTGTATTTTACATAGTGATTAAACCTGATCAGTGTGTCTCTACAATTAAGCAATCATGTGTTTTCATACCTGGCGGCTGTGTTTAACCAATTGGTTCATGGGTGTGTTCATTTGAAAGCCTTTGCTTTGAAATTGCAAGGAAATTACATCATGATACATTTCTGTGTCAAATGCATACAAGTGTGTTTAGTGTTTTGCAACTCACTGTGTGATGTTTTGCAAAAAGTGTGCTTACAAGCAAATCTATTTAGTGTAAGGTTTTTAATTTGGGACAATTATTCAATTGTAAAAACTGTAAACAATCAGGTGTTTGGGCACCTGATGGCTGTGTTGCACAGATTGGCTCGTAGGTGTGGTCATTTAACAGTCAGTGCTTTGGAATTGCAAGGAAGTGACATTATGACATACTTCTGTGTCTAATGAATACAAGTGTGTTTAGTGTTAGTGCAAATCACTGTGTATTGTTTTGCAGAAAGTGTGAGGCTGACATTGTGCTTATAGTGGTGCACATCTGGGCCAATGTTTGGCTCCTTGAGTGTAAGGTTTTGATAGTTGTGTATTACTTTTGATTTCAATGTGAAAGCAATCGGCAAAAAAAACTGTATATACAATTCTATATAATATTTATTTTTATCAGTAAAGAATTCCATAATGATTTGCATATTTGCATATTTTAATCGAAGTGGTCTGAGAGAAAACTGGACTGCATCTCCTCTTGGCTCTGTTTTCAGGCTTTAGACAGTCCAGCCCGTGAAGGGAGACTTACATAAGCCAATCACAGGTCATTTCAAAGAGAGAGAGAGAGAGAGAGAGAGAGAGAGAGAGAGAGTTCCGTTTGGCTGTTCTGTGCATGCATAGGCCTGTGTGACAGAGAGGGAAGAGGTAGAGCTGCAGGAAATGGTCTCACTTTATTTCAAATTGTGATGTTGTGTTATGCTTTCTACCCACTGCAGATTTGAACAGGGACCATCTGCCTTCTTTGGGCCTCCGATTGGTCAATCCCTACAATGTGTAATAATAACAAGAATGAAGAAACGGTAGCACTTTTTTTTCTTTGTGACTTGTGTGTGGGGTAATCTCACACACACAGAGAGGACATGCCATAAACATATTCTTTGTAAATCTTCGTAAATTGACATTTTCAGCGTGTAGCTGGCTAGCTCGAAGTTTCTTGTTGTTAACCCGAAAGGGAACAAAGTTTGAGAACGGCAACACACAGAGAGCGGAAGGCGAGGGACATCCGGTGGAACATCTGGCAATGCCAGACGTGAGACAATTGTCCTGGAAATGTACTGTGGTTAATTGTTTGTGGCTCAGGTGGTAGAGCATTCGAGTTTTTGATTAGAAGAAGTGCTATTTAAATACTGTCCATTTACATTGGATCCAAACGTAATCCAAATGTATTGTAATCCATTCTCTGCACTCATATCATATCTGGATATATATATATATATATATATATATATATATATATCTATATAGCCCCACATCATCACATACCCTTCACCATATCTTACGATTGGCAACTGAGATAAAATCCATATCAATGCAAATCAAACCAGCTATTAGGCTAACTGAAATAAAACCATGCTAATCATGATATATGGTAAAGGGCATGTGATGATGGGGGACTATTTTAATTCTAAAGGCCAAGGGAACTTTTTACAGGATGCATAGTATCCTGGATCCATTTAATAACTGGCCTTTAAAAATAAAAAGCTGCCTGCCTCTATGGGAATTTAACATAGGGGTATGTATAATTATGGCCCCTGTATTTTAAGGAAGAACATTTATTTATTTACAATTATTCATTCACAAAAAAAAAATTGGTGTCCTTAAAAGGATTTTTCCTCATTTTTTTAATTAAGGCATTAAGATCAATTTCCAAAAGATGATTTTTTTATTCCTCTTTTTAGTCAACTTTAGCATGGGTATGAATACTTATGAGCAGCACATATATATATATATATATATATATATATATATATATATATATATATATATATATATATATATATATATATATTTGTGTATATTACAATTGAAATGATGTGTCTTCCATATTTTACATGGTTCAAGAGCCTGGTCATGACAAAGCCCTGGTGCTCTGTGTGCTGCAGGCTGTTTGAGGTCGGCCCTCATCCTTTTGCTGCTGTTTGACCAGCTGTGGACAGGCTCCATCCTCTGGATCCAGCCATTCTGGATAGAATACGGCAGAAAAGAGGATTAGTGTCCCGCACAGTGAAATCAGCTTCACATCCAGCACGTCTCTTTCCATGCTCTCTGTTTATTACTCACCTGAAAAATCATGGATGAGTCCGATTTTTGGGGTGAGAGTTTTACTCAGAGAGGAGCGATCGGTCATCCTGTCGGCCTTCATGCCATTCAGATAGAATAAAAAGTTTCATTTAGAGGCAACATGATTCAAGATTTAAAGCGTTATCTGTCACATGCTCATATTTTCAATATGTGCAGTTAAATGTGGGATGGCATACTCTAGAGAATGTGCTATTATGTTAGTGAGAATAAGAAGGGATGAATAAATGAATATAGGACAACATGTTTAAGGTAAAAAATATAATTCTTTTATTTGTGTGCTCAGACCATATTGTAAATTAAGTATGGCAAATGTTCAGTGCTTATTTTAACAAAGGAAAAAAGTAAATAAACATGGCTGCATACAATAAAGGCGTGGTTACCGACAGTGCCCCAGGGCTGTGGACCCTCAGGGGCCCCGATGACACATAGTGAAAAAAGGAGGCCATAAACACAACTTTTAAGTTGAAATTTTCACTTCACACCTGTGTTCTGAATGTGTGAAACTATTCACACATGTAGATTGATATTTACGGACCATCATCAGTGACTGCTGTCAGCGTGGGAAAGAACACTGCCATTGCCAGAAGGCGAGGCTGCCGACCTGGACCTGCAGTCGGAGCTCCGGCGGGACGCAGAGAGCCCCACAGCCGGTAGCAGCGGCCCATCCTCGGGCCAGGACCGTAGCTTTGCCTCGCTGCTCCGCCATTCCACACTGATGACGGTCCGTCTGTGGGTGCAGGACCCCCCCCCCCCACTGTGGACGTCGTACTACACAGTTGAAAGTGTCGGAAGCGAGTAGAAAAAAAATTGCGGAGAGACTAGAACGACTCATTCTGTCAGTGTCCGAATGTCCAATTCTCTATGACCTCTCATCTGAGGGCTATGGAGATATGAAAAGAATGGATGCTGCGTAGAGAAAAGTTGCCCAGGATGTTGATATGTCAGGTTGGTTAAATGTGATATAGCAGTATAATGTCAATAGTTTGATGTCTGTTGCTAACCATCTTAGCCATAGCAGGTATCCTATGCATTTGTTTCTGCACAGAAGAACTAAAAAAGTACATGACAAACAAATCAGGTCCCATGACATGGTGCTCTTTGGATGCTTTTATATTGGCCTTATACATCATTAAAGTGAAGTCTGACAAGGTAAGAAACACGAGCAGTCAGATGATCACACAGGTTCAATTCAATGCAACAGCTTTATTAATCCCACAAGGGGTAATTAGCTAAGAGCAGCTACTGACAACAAACACATACATAGCACACAAGCCTACATATAGGCCTACACCCTAGAGAGTAGATACATAATAATCCAAAAATAGATTTTATCCATCATCGAATTGCAGAAGGGATAAAAGAATTACAGTGGCGATAAGTGTTAAAGGTCCCATGACATGGTGCTCTTTGGATGCTTTTATATAGACCTTAGTGGTCCCCTTTGGATCTCTTTTATATAGACCTTAGTGGTCCCCTAATACTGTATCTGAAGTCTCTTTCCCGAAATTCAGCCTTGGTGCAGTTACAATTACAGCCACTAGAGCCAGTCGCACAATGAGCTTTCCTTAGGATGTGCCATTTCTGTGTCTGTAGCTATTGAGGAGGAGAGAGGGGGGGACAAGGTGGAGGGTGGGGATGTGGCCTTGACCAACTGCCACTTTGCTCGTTTGAAAGCCATGATGTCTCTCTCTCATGGGTGGGCCAAATTCTCTGGGCGGGCAAAGCAGAGAAAGGGGAGGTAACCTTTTCATTCCAGATCGGCCCATCTGAGCTTTCATTTTCTCAAAGGCAGAGCAGGATACCCAGGGCTCGGTTTACACTTATCACCATTTCTAGCCACTGGGGGACCATAGGCAGGCTGGGGGAATGCATATTAATGTTAAAAAAAATGAAATTTTCATACCATGGAACCTTTAAGAATTCAGATTTGTTTATCAGTACCATAGCAACGCTCACTTCCGCTTTGTCCGTTGCCTGTCGTACGAGTTCAACTTTTTTAACGCATCCGGATAATAGATCAGATTTTTTTCACACCTTCACTTGTTCGCATCGGTTCAGACCCATTCACTGCGGTCTGGGAATCTCCATAGGATCGTGATCACAGAACGATGACAGTAGTGAGTAGTGTTGATAAGGTGAAAGTCTGCAGGGAGGTTGGTCCGGGTGGTGGATGGGTCAAACAACACAGGACTTTCACCCCAGAGACCGGGGATCGCGTCCTGCGTGTTGCAGTTCCTTTCCTCGTTATTCTCTTCCTAACCACAACCGTCCCGCTGTTGTAGGCGTGTCCCGCGTGTGACGATTCCTTTCCCCGTTCTTCTTTTCCTAACCACAACCGTCCCGTTGTTTTGGCGTTTCGTTTCCCCGTTGTTTTGTGCCCCTGCGCCCGGGGATCACGTCCCGCGAGCGGCGGTCCGTCCTGTTGTTGTGGCCGGCGTGTGGCGCCACATTTCCCCGTTGTTGCGTCCCCCAGAGCAGGTTCAAAAATCGTGATCTGTACACGTTCAAAATTTGTGTCGTGTACAAGAAATAAACGTCAAAATCGTGACCTATACACAAATTAATAAATCAAAGTAACGTGACTATTTCACGACCTGGCGTGAAACCGGGATGTATGTGAAGTTACACTGGCGGATTCGAGAGGCTGTAATCACTGAGTTGGGGTTGTGCTGGAAACTGGACTCAAGAAAAAATAAATGAATAAGAGTAAATGTTCCATTACTAGTTTGCAGCCGTCATTATGTTTCTGTAAATATCAATCTACACATTTGTGAATATTTCTTTTTTCAAGTGCCTTCACATTTAGAACACAGGTGTGTGAATATTTTCTATGACTGAAAATGTTGATTGTTTCTACGGGCTCTCATGTGCTTTTTCTTTCTTTCTGCGAATTCAAATTCTGCTCAGGTGTTTGAATATGTTTTGAAAATGTTAACATACAAGTTTAGATTTTTGTTTTGCAAGTTCTCACATCGTATTGTACAAGTGTGCACATCAGGTCTACAAGCTTTCACATTTTTCACCACAATTACCTCATCGTTCATTGAACAAATTTGTCACTCACAGTTCCTCTATCTTAATGAAGTGCAATATTAAATCCCCAGACAACACCTTAAAAATTGTTTCACTCATCAGTTACTTTTCAGTTGCATTTCTGTTGATTGAAGTTAAGCTATCATAATCAACACTTTGGTGCGGATGTTTCACATTGTTAGCACACCATAAAGGGGTGGCTGGGACACTTTTTAAGGAAGTGTTGAGTTTTTTTTTTCAAAAACAGAAAAGTGGAAATGAATTGCTACCTGAGAACAGCTTTCCTGTCAGAGAAGAGAAAGAGAAACACCCACAAATAGAACGTATGAACACACGAGGTTTAACGATGACCTCAGAATGTATACTTTGGAACATGAGCTTTGTAAGGACAGAGGCAGGGCTGTTGTATTGGACTGCATTAGATTGTACAGGTGTACCTTATGAAGCTTATTCATTTATGATAGGTTTGTATTGTTAATTTTTAAGTCAATACTTTTATCATAAACTCTGATGTTCAGGAGAAATGAGTGAACATGTTTTATCACAAAATAAGAACTAAACTACTACACAAATTAATTCAACTATTGATATGCCACTTTCGGTCCCCATTGTCCTCTGCCTCTTATATATATGGACCAGTGCAGTGGCGCGCGCCCATTCAGATGGTTCTTTTCTTAGGAGGCCTGCATCACAGCAGTTGAGTCAGGAAAACTAGTCCTGGATTTGACCATTCATTGCAACAAATGGAAATACAATTACAGTATGCTTGCCACTAGTCTATGTCCACTACGTTCCACTTCAGGGATGCTTAGCGCCGCCCTAGACAATTGTGATTGGTTTAAAGAAATGCCACTAAACCAGAGCACGTTTTTCTCAAATCCTGGAATTATGTGTGGACTAGCCAGACCTTCCTTCGCAACGCTGTGCAGGAAGGTCTGGCAGTGCGAGACTAGCTTGGCGCTGATGGCTCTGCTCTTGACAATGCTCTGGATATGACTGTATGAGTAAGTGGGTAAAAGCAAATAACAGAACAGCGAGGAAATTTGGTTGTTCTTGTCCACACAGCATTCAGGGATGGGAGAAAAACGTGCTCTGGTTTATTGGCATTTATTTAAACCAATCCCAATCATCTTGGGTGGTGCTAAGCGCCGGACGGAGCCAAAGTGCCTCTGCAAAAATCTCGGGAAGGAACTTGTTTTGGTGGAACACGGGTACGTTCAAAAGTTGTTTTAGTTGTGCAACAGAAAACTCAGATTGGACAGATAGTCTAGCTAGCTGTCTGGATTTACCCTGCAGAGATCTGAGGAGCAGTTAACCATAGTCCTTATAAAACCACCGCAGTTTAGAACGCCAACACAAAGAAAGAGGAAGGTGACGGACATCCAGCCTGTAAATACATGCATCTGGTAGAATTTCCTGCAGCACCGGAGCAATCCCAGAAGTGGAACGTCGTAGATATAGACTAGATAAGTTTAGACAATCACATCACTGTAATGCAGCCGGTAAAACCTGGAAAAGACTTGTGACGTAACATAACACAAAATTACGACAAGACAAGACAAGACAATATCTACCGACATATATTGATGTTGATATGATAGCGATATATTACCCAGCCCTACGTCAATGTTATCTTTTATTGTTTTTCAATGAAATCCTCTAATGATATGATCATATAACCTCTGCTGTCCAAAACAGGATTCAGACATCCGCTCTATCATGACCTATACTATAAACAGAAACATATTAATATCAAGATATACTGATATTGATCTCAGCCTGATCACCCAGCATTAGTATAAAGTGTATCTTGAATAGCACAGTGCACAAGTGATGACAGCAAATATAGTTGGATTACTTTTTTATTCTTATTTATTTTCTTCTTTTCATATTATAAAAAGTAATTTCATCGGTACATAACAAGGCATTGATTATTGCAGCTTTAATCATATTTTATGTGAGATAATGTGGTAATAGTTATGATCATATAATTGTGATCCAGATCCCAAAGCTGTACAAATACAGGCCATGCTTTTATATGAAATGTATTCTATTTTGTATACATCATTATCACAAAGATGTTGATATGCTTAAATTACAGGTCATTCAGTATGCGTAATTTGAAAAAACACACGTTAAAAACTCCTATTCATCAAACCAATTTAAAACATTTTTGTTCCTATTATTCTTTTCTAAAACCTTTTGGAGAAAGCTATTTTTAAATTCAAAGTACAAACCCTGCTTATCTTTTGTCTTCATTTGACTCCATGTGGTTTGTGTTTTCTGCTGCTCCTTCTTTGGTGAATTGTGCCTCTTTCTCTCGCATCAAAACTGCTATTGTGAAGAGCGTTTTGGAGCATTTATGTCCTGGTGGGCTCATTCTCTCTTTTCTTCCTCAGCGCAAAGGAGAACACACACACAACATGCACCAACTCCCGCAGAGTCGAATAAAAGGCAATACTTTTATCTCTCTTTTTCACATCTCCCTCTGTCTCTCTCTCTCTCAGTCTGTTTGTATTTTCTGTGTGTCTTCTATACTGCAGGAGACATGAGATGAGACGCCTGACATCTCAAGAAAAGGAACCTGAGGTGCGAGGAGGAAAAGAAGAAACACAGAGAAAGGGAGGAGTGCTGGGGATCAAAGCAGGAGGAAAAGGACTGAGGGAGGAAGGGGAAGCAGGTGGTGGGGTGAAGTGATAGAGCAAAGAGAGCAGGCTGTGGATGTTGATGCCCATATGGCCTCAGAGACACGCAGCATATGTGCCACGCCAAATGGCCCCCCCGCCAGCATCTGCCAGGCCCTGCAGAGGCAGGACACGATGCCGGCGGGGTCAGCGGCGGCACGCGGGCCGGGACACAGGCCATCATGTCCGCTGATGATCGCAAGTATGACCTGACAGAGAGAGCTCCAAGTACGTTGTCATGTTGTTTAGTGCTCCTCTGGATGCAGAATATAAGGGACATATGGATGCACCGGACCTGATTACATACAGTATGTTACATATCACCACATCAGACAGGGATAAAAACACAAACTGTGAGAATGCATGGAGAGTTAGCAGAGGTCGGGCAGGAATACACACACACACACTCACACGCGCACGCACACACACACACACACACACACACACACACACACACACACGCACACACCAGGCCGAAGATTTGTCGTTTCCAGAGGTTTTTGCAAGTGGTGCCCTTTCACCTTTTGCATAAGAATTTAAAGATAGAAAGAAGATTTCTATAACAATTGAATCTCTGTCTGTTACATTAATGAAAGTACAGAGCTTGAGTCAGGACTGTCATATTGGTTGGCTCTGTAAATGAAGTAATATGTCGGACAACCACTTTGCTAGCACTGCTAAGTCAATCGGAACCATAATTCCTCGCAAAGATAAAATGTATTTGATTAGGATGGTAGCAGGACAGATGTCCCAGTTTCTGCCTGTTTATAGAAAACCAATTGTTTCTGAACTTCTGATGCCATTTTACCTTTTTTTTAAATGCTAAATTGTACATTTAGTGCACAAAGTTTCCGGGTCTGAGAAGTGCAGCCAATAGAGACAGAGCGCATGTCATACCCAAAACCCACGTCACAACTGACTTGACATTGACTTATTGCGTTAAGGTTTCCTCCTCGCCAATTCCATCTGCTAGCGAACAACAAGAAAATGCCTCAAAGCCTCTGTGTGGTGGGATGCACTACCAAACAATGTGAAGAACCCAGAACTTCATTTTATGCTTTTGGTGTTTTCCCTTTCCTTTATTGTGTCTTTTTTTGTCCACCCCAAAGGGACTTACCATCTCCAACAGAAAACATTATTCACAAACTGCTGCAAACAGCTCTATTGTAGTCCAGCCTTTACTTCCGTGACAACCGTGCGTCACTTCAATCTACTTGTCAATCGAATGAACTGAAGTTCGCTAAAAACATTCATGCGAATAAAGCCGGTGAAAGTGTGTTTCCATCCAACGGCTTTAAAGCCAATAAAAACCTGTGTGTAATGACGTCACATGCTGTTTTGCAGTCATATTGGTATATGGAATAGATTTGATACATTTGAAGGTGTTTCCATTCATGACCCTGTTTACACGTACATGGTTATTTTTTACAAACGGAGACATTTCCCTTCGTTTATACCCTTCGTTTACACGCAAACGGAGAATTCTCCTCTGAAACCGAGTCTTTCTAAAAACTCCGGCCAGAGTGGAGATTTTTGAAATCTTCGTTTGCACGTTTGCGTGTAAACTGAGACAAATGGAGGTTTAGGCAGCCGAGAGAGAGAAAGAGGAAGTGATTGGTTGCTGTTGTTGCTATTTTTGGGATTCTAATTGGCTAACGTGGGCTTGAGCTTCTCGTTACACTGCCACCTACAGGTTTGGTATGCTCTTGGCTGCATTGACGGCATATATATATATACACGGGTACGTGTAAATGAACACTTTTCTGAAAACTGACAGCTGTGCATGATGTTATTTTTTAAAACGGAGAGGTTGAAATGTCCGTTTATGAAAATAGCCGGCCACGTGATAACGTAGCATGAATCTCACAACATTTAAGCTAACATTTGGGAACAAAGTTTGCTAGCCAAAATGGGTCGCGCCGTCTACCTACAAATGATAAGTACAGCACAAGTTGTAATAGTGCTTATGTGCCAGCTGATAGCGACATATCACGCTATAACAAGACAACAACGACCCGATCACAACATCACTACGATGAGATGCACGTTATGGCATTTCTTAGATCTTGCTATCTAAAATAGCTGTTATATTTCGTGACCATAGGGTTAGGGTTACACACACACACACACACACACACACACACACACACACACTCTGCCCTGCTGGCACCAGAGGTTTATTCCTCAATGCAGAGGCCCAGGGTTCGAATCTGACCTGTGGCAAGTTTCCTGCATGTCTTCCCCCTCTGTCTCCCCTTTCATGTTGTCCTGGTGATTAAAGGTGAAAATGCCAACAAAATAATCTTTAAAAAAAATTGACACCTGCCGTTTCTGCAAAGAAAGCGGAAATACATGGCCTAAAACATGACGTAATCGCAATTCATAATTTATTTGGCAAATAAGATTTCCATCAGCGTTCATCACAATTAAGAGAAAATGCGATGAGATCGAACATACAAACGTAAAATTTTACATTTTCTATGAGGCATTTTTCATTTTATATCACTTAATTTGCATAAAAGCGCGTGGATGGAAACATGGCTAGTGATAAGACATTATATACATACCTCTCTCACACTCATGCATAGAGCTTGAGGAAGCAATGGAAACTTAGAAGTGATTTTATTTACCATAGATACAGTCAAATATTAATTGTATTTTCAGTTAAGATGGTTGACGTGTGGCTTGCATGCGTGAGTTTTTGACATGTGTCCACTAGGGCTGGGAAAAAAATTGATTTGATTTAAAAATCGAGTTTGTAGGTCAAATTGATTCATATTTTCAAAAAATCGATTTTTTAAATTCAAATACAGTATAAATAATTTGGATGTTTAACAATCTTTGTTGCACACTGCACAGTGACTTTTCACTTAGAGAAAGGGTTTGCCTTTGCAATTTTGTTTTTTTAGATTTTTTTAGGGAAACAAATCGCCTAGCTCTAGTGTCCACCTGTGTCACATTCTCCTCACACTGACTGACATGCTACGTTCTCCCTCTTATCACAGCACAGCTTCCGTTGAGCCTGCACACAGTCCTCCTCCAGCACAAAAAGAACAGATTAGTGACTTCTAATGAGAATTTATGAGAAGGGGTTAATCTCTTTCGCACCCTCACATGCACTGCCTCGGCTTCTCAGAAAGAAAAAAAAAAAAGACACAGATGCTATCTTAGCGTTCTGAACCATTTTCCTTTTTTAATAGCTTTGCAATTCATTTCAGCCTATTTGAAAGGGGAGAGAGAAAGAGAGAAAGGGAAATGTATCTCAGGGAAAGTGGCAAGTTTTTTTAGCTCAGCCTGCCTGTCATTGTTTAATTGTGTCAGCAAAGTAGAACAGTGTGCCAATGTGACCTTGCGCTGCTTCAAATCATTCTTACTTTTGGAAAAATAAGCCTGGACTCAGGCTCATTTATGAGGCTGGGAGGTACGAGCTGCAAACTTTTCTTGCACCTATTAAGACAGTGATTTTTTTTTAATCTAGAACAGGCTGTTAAATTCTCAAACTGGTTGAGAAATTACGGTATGTTGATTTCAGTACAAGTGCAGAACTTGCGGAGGCATGTACTTCGAGTTGATTATGGAACATCTCAAGATGCTTCTGCATTGTCCACAACGTTAAAGGTCCCATGTCAATCCGAGAGGCTTCTTTGCAGATATGGACATATTTATTTTACAGACAAATGTGAAATGTGCAAAGTCTCTGGAGATTAGACTCCATCGAATCCACGTGTTATAAAGGGGTAGTGAAACCCAACCATATCCCCCGATGGAGTCCAGACACCGTTGGTGATGATGAAGGAACCAATCGAGAGTACCAAGTAGCTGACGTTACCCGGAGTGCGTGGGTGAGCCGACCGGTGGTAGAAGGGGAGGAGGCGGGAAACGACAACTGACAACCGCGGAGGAGAAGGCAGATTTAAAACAGGATGTCACGCTGTGATTGGCTTGTGATACAGGGCTGAATCTGATTGGTTTAACTAACAATGAAACAGCTGAATCGGATTGACTACTGACAAGTGAATGCCGTGGAACAGCTGATCATATAGGAGTGATGAAAAAAGGAAATTTGAAGTCGTCCTGAAAGAACTTATGCTGAGCTCCATATCGTGTTCATTTTCAGGTTCAGACTTGTTTTTGGCGTTTCTACTAGAAGGTTTTACATGCTTTCATGTTCAAAAAACACATCATTGTTAACACATATCATACTGTCTGTCTGAATAAACCTGTGTTCACCCTCTGCCTGAAAGCTCCGTTTTAGCGCCTGTCCCACAGTTTCTGGATACACGCTGTGTGTATTTCTCTGAGGATGGAGCCTATTGATACGTACCTCATCCCTCTTTATAATCAAAATAGACATGAACATCTCACTTTTCACAATGCAGGTCCTCTAATATTCTTAATCCCAGACCATCTTATCAGTTTGAGTGTGTTTACATGTGCACAAGGCCTTAACGAAATGACAATTACCAACAATGTCCTCATGTAAATGCAGCACTAAACTTCAGCAAAGCCAACACAAAATAATGAAATAAAAGGCAAGACATTTATTTGCAACACAAAACATTACAACTTCAGCACTTCAAGATGGACAGCACCACAGCTCACTGAGTCAATAGAGTGTTAAAAGGAAAGCGGCTCTTGTATATCACAACATTTTGTTTTTTTTTTTTTCTTTCTTCAAAGTTAACCCGTTAGTTACCTGTAAATGTTTGTCTGGCTACCGAAAGCAAAAATATATTATTTATCTTTTTGCTGATCCAGACACCAGCTCAGAGCAGGACTGTGCAGCCAGTGAGCAGTTTATGACCAGCTTTTCAACTTGTATTTGTTGACTTCATCCTTCTATTTGGCGCTAGCTAAATCCTGGGAACTGCGGTTTATTTTTTGACTTTTTGGCTCTCACCTGCGGCAAAGTTTCTAAACCTTCTCTGTTTGAAACCGCTCCTGCGAGATTTGTGTTGTTCCTGCGGTCCCCTTTGCCCTATCGCAAAATGTTAAAGGAAAGCATATGTGTGTGTGTGTGTGTGTGTGTGTGTGTGTGTGTGTGTGTGTGTGTGTGTGTGTGTGTGTGTGTGTGTGTGTGTCCACCCCGTGATTCAGATCAGCTCCAGAATTGAATGGGTTCTTCCCATGCTTCACCCTTCTAACAAGTATCATCAAAATCAAGCCAGTAGTTTTTCTGTAATCCTGCTGACAGACAACCCCGCGCGAACAGGCACAGCTGTATGTTTTGGGAGATATATATATATATATATATATATATATATATATATATATATATATATATATATATATATTAATATATATATATTGCGATGATGCGATTAAGGTTAATTGCGATGATGCGATTAAGGGCCGAGCATAACTCGTAAATTTTTTTTTATCGCATTAATCGCATGCTGCCATTTATTAGTTTATTTTACACTTCACTCAGCTTTGCGTTGTGCCTAACAGGCTACGATTTTGACCCTTTGCCGCACCTTCACTTATCATCAAGCTGCCATACTTCCTCCTAACACATCCTCCTGCTGCTGGCTGCAGGCGCGATGGAGAAATGCAGCAGCAACTCAATTCTGAATGGCGCTTTTTATTTTCCAAAACTCCTGGACGGCTCGTAGACAAGTCGAAAGCCATATGCACATTGTGTAAAGCCGAATTAAAATATCACCGAAGCACGTCAAGCTTGAGCTACCACCTACGAGCTAAGCATAGTCCAGTTAACGTGACTCAGGTTGATGCTAGTGGGCTCAGGCAAAGCGCTATTTTGGAGAGTGCTACTTGCCGACCTGTTGTTGAAACCAAATCCAAAAAAATTACTACAGCTCTTGCGAAATTGGTGGCATCTAACTGCAGACTTGTCAGCATCGTAGCAGTCTCGGGTCTTAAAAAAGTACTACGGATGGCATGTTCTGACCCGTCTTATACATGGGGGAGTCGAGGGGGACAGTAGCCCCACGCATACACAGCCTGTACTCCACGGTTAAAGCGGCCCAACTGGAACTGCTGCAAAGTGCAAACGCTGTCTCATTAACCAGGGATCACTTGACGTCAGTGAGTTATCCAAATTATTTAGGAGTTACTGCACGCTATATTGACTCTGGTAAGGATAGGGATTTTTAGTTTTTTAGTTAGGTACTTGGAGGAATTGTGCAATAATGACACATTTCAATTCACACATTTTTCTTTTGTTTACAGTAAATAAAAAATAAACAAATACAAATCTTAAAGACAAGTTCATAAAGTAACTTTCTTTGCATTCATTTGATTCCACCAGATACACTGGTAATAATTGCTTTCCATTGTTAATATGTACTTAAAAACAGTTCTGAAATGCTAAATAATAGAATTTTAATCTTGTGATTAAACGTGCGATTAATTGCAATTAATCGTGATTTAAAAATGAATCGTTTGACAGAAAAAGTAAAAGACAGTATCAGTGTCAGGACTAATATGACAAGTTTGATAGATCAGATTTAGTTAAGGTTTCTTATGTTTTTTCTCATTTGTAAATGTTTCTTGCTCTGTCTCTGCAGAGGAAGATCAGTACTTAACCAGACAGTCTTTTACTGAACTAATGTACAGTATGGACTCATGCAGGAGTGTGAGTGTCTCAGCATACTAGTCAACAGGGGACTTACGTCTTTCACTACAGTCCAAGTGGGGACAATCTGTTCTGTTTTAGAGGTGTGTGTATTGTTGTTCAAATAAAGAGGGGACTATTGAAACATAAATGTGCAGTCCCCTCATAACTATGTGAAAAGATCATCAGACCATCTCAAAGTGCTTACAGCTTTTGTTGTGGAAAAAGGGTGAGCCCAGGTACATCTGGCTTTACATACAGTATGTTAATCACAGTTGAATAACATGACTGGTGATTCAATGCAGGTGGACCAGACATATATCCTTCATTTCACTGAGGTTTACAGGAAATATTACCTAAGCATACACCAGCTTTTTTTGTTGTGTACTAAATGACATTATTAAGTGGTTCTAATTTAATTTTAGCTTTTACCACCATGTCTGAAATATACAATAACCCTCATTTACGAAACAAACCTATGACAGAAAACAAGCGTAAAACCGTCGTGTGGTCATTTCAATGCAAAGTTCAGCATTTATCAATATGGACATGAGTGGAGGCTACGATCGAATCTCACGTCAAGTTTAAACTTGTGCACGGAACTTTTCAAGTCACTATATGTATTTGACACTTATTTACTTTGTAAATAAAAAAAACTAAAATGATATGCTTGAATGATGTGCGGCAGGGGCCTGTTTCACAAAAGCAGAATATATAAATCCAGGATAACTGGTAAAGCGAGGCGTGACCTAGTCTAATCTGTGCATCCTGGCTTGGTGCGTTTCACGAAGGCCGAGCCAGGCTGAGGAGGAGCAACTGGGTCGAGCCAGGCTGAAGTAATTTGGATAGATGCGCGTTCACGGCTTTCCTTAACAGACCACAAGGTCGATAACAGATTTATTGATGCTAAAATGGAGATATACAGATTGTTCATACTTTACTGTACGTACACACCGCCGCCGGCTTGAGCTGCAAAGAAGCTCTGGACGCCCTGTCGAGGACGCTTGTCAAAAAGTCCGAGGAAGCTGTTTGACGCTTTGGCCGCTCTGACGTGGGAGCGTTCTTCGATCATGTGCAACACACGATTGAAGAAAAAGCACAAGCAGCCACTGCACGGCCAATACACTGACACTAGAAACCTTTTATAAATTACATATATAAGGACATCATTTGTATTGTTTGTTGGTCACAGCGGTGTCTGTTAGCAGTTAGCCGCTGAACCGCAGCAGAATGCAGGCAGAGCGAGCAGCCGCCAGCTGTTGACCCGTGCAGGACTTCACTGTGAGCGGACTGTTTAGAGACCATGTGACGGCACGTTAACTGGTCCCTATACGCAAACAACGTTACATCATAAATGATAGGGGAACCCAGCAACGGCGATTATGAGATTTCCCTCCATTTTCATGGAACTAATGTCTTGGTAGGAACAAAAGTTTACATCGTATGTTTCTCCAGAATCAGCCAGCGAGAAGGACGTCTATATTCCGATTGGTTGCTGCCGTTTGCCGCTGCTTGCCGCTGAACCGCGTCATAGCTCATTACCATAAAGTTGACCAAAGTTCAACTTTCTGATTGACGCTCAAAACGACAGTTTTGACGCTCCTTGCAGCTGAGAGAAGCCAGCTTCCATTGAAAATTAATGACTTCCGGTATCTTTAGACGCCCAAGTCGGCGGCGGTGTGTACGTACAGTTACACAGAGTGAGCAGCAGCTTCTTGTGGAAGTATGGTAACGTGAAAGACATTTATTTGTAAAACATAAAGAAACACGGCCGCTGTAATGAAACAGCGAGAGAAAGCGAGGCAGACGATCGCGGACCGACTGAATGCGTAAGCAGCCTAAATATCTACATTAACTGACCACTGCTCTGAATTGAACCCTTAATAATCATTCCTTTCAAGGATTAGGCCACTAATCATTTGCACAAATTAACCGTTGTACCCTTTCCTTTAAAAGTAAGCAGAAGATAGTGTTACTCAGGACATTTACCATGAAGATCAATTTTCTACATTGCTACAATATGATGTGTTAATGTCTTTCACTCTGTTCCTCTCCCTCTCTCTCATGGGCTAAAATATGAATTACCTAAGTCATATTAACTTGCACTGCTCACTTTTAATGCAAGGTGTACAACTGTTTGTTTTTGCAAATCACAAGTGACTCATTGAATGCTTTCAGTTAAGAGCAGTAGTTCATACATTTTTTCTATTTTTCTATTTTTTATAGAGGACGAGTTTCCTTCTCTACATATTATATGCTTTGCTCCCTTGTATATATGGACAAAAAATACACTGAAGAAATTGGACTCTAAAATCTAGAAATGATGAAGATAATGAAGCGATAAATTTCATGCACACTGTAAACATCAGGCCCGGATTGGCTAATCGGGAGCACCGGGAGAATTCCCGGTGGGCCGGTCTGGTTGTTTGGTTGTGAGGGCCTGTGTTCAAGTATGGCACTGGGTTGAAATCATAGTTGAATATTATTGATGCTGTCCCTATGCTGCCTGCATTCGCAGCCCACTTTTTGTATTTACAGTATTTATTTTTTCTTGCAACCCATCCTTCTCTTCATTCATACAGCCCACTGGCAGAGTGCAGCCTGGTTAAGGATGATCTATTATGTTCGGAGTCCTCCGACGGCAGCACCTTGCTAAAAAAAACAACAAACCGTCAGCGTACACAAGTCACTGGTGCTTGTTGGAGGATGCCACCGCGAGCAAAAAGAAGCTGTTTTAAACGGGTAATAGAAAGTTCAAAACGGCACTGAAAAAGCGTCAATTTAAAAAGTAGAGCTCTAAAAAATGGCGCGGCCAGATGAACTTTTTCTATTTTTAGCAAAACGCCAAATGAAGACGTTGAGACAGGTAAGCTAAGTTAGTTAGGAAAAGTGCCTGCAAACCAGCCTTTGTGTATATGAATCAAACTTGTTGTTGTAGCTCCGCAGCAGCAGCTAGTAGGCCTACTAGTCCAGTTTGCTGCTAACAGTGACAGTGAAGAGCCAGTAAGGTTACCATGCAGCAGCAGCTATATGAGCCCAGAACTCCAGTTTGGGCAGGTAGGGTTGATCATTGACTGAATATTATAAGAATTAATAAGAGTGTGGTGTTGACCTGCTCTATATGAAAAATGCCCTGGGATAATTAATGATGCCAGATGATTCGGCACTACCATAATGACACTGACTTGACTTGATGTGAAAGCTTTGTAAAAAGGAGAGATTTGTGCTGAGAATTATGACAATTTATAAAATGTGATTTAGTGTCAGAAGCAGAGCCAGTAGTGTGCATTAGGGATAGCTGCTGTCAGTGTGGATGGCACATCTACTGTAATCTGTTGTATCACAGTGTGTGAACAAGCAAACATGATCAGATTAGCTACAATATAATCACTTTTTATGACCAAATATTACTTGTGACCCATTATGAAAGTTGTATGAAATATTCAAAGGAAAAAATAGATTATGGTGTCATTAGAAAGTGCAATACAATGTATCTTGTTCTTTATTTAATCTGTGATTACTTATTTGCACAGAAACAAATTCTGATATTGTTCAACATCATTGGGTTGTTGTTAAGATGTTAACTTTTCTAATAAATCTACATTGTTAGGCAACACTTGGAAATAGTGATATTTTACAAAATACACCAAATCACAAGGATGTAGAGGACAGGGCGCTATTGCAGACTTATATATTAAGGTTTTGTTTAAAAAATTTTAATATAGTCATTCATGAAGTAAAGTGGGAAAATCCCGGGCTGAAAATGAATCCCAATCCGGCCCTGGTAAACATGAATGTAACAGAGTATATTCATCAGTTATTTCCCCCAGCAAATTATAAGATCAGAAACCACTGAGGTGTCCTCTCCCTGTTGTCATGAATGTACAGTAGCCTACAACACTATATAGTTACATATTGGTTCAGTGAACTAAGACTATAATTTTGGAGGATTGTACAGTTAGGATATGTTCTTAAAAATTTACAATCCTCCCAAATTATAGTCGTTAAAGAATACAAAAAAAATTAATCAATTAAAATAATTTAAGGTGCATTGGTCCACTATCTCAACAACTGCCATACTATATTCATTAAACTTCTAACAACAATATGAACAGCAGTCTTCAGACAGCAATATAACAGTAACAATGACTGTCACATAAATAATTATTTAAAAAAATAATGGTCACAACTTTAAATAACAGTACTTAAATGAAAAGCAACATGCACCTGTTGTGTTTTAATCCAGGCTGACAACAATAAGGTTAAACCTCTGCTGATTGAACAGAAAAGGCTCCTGGATCCTGTAGAGAATAAATCTCCATGGTAACTTAGGTGCCTCTGCTTTTGTGAAACCGAGTCAAGGCTAAATTGAGCCAGGATAACTGGGAAATCCATGCTTAATCCCTTATCTTGGTTTTGTGAAATAGGCCCCAGGGCTTTACTATTAACCTACTCAGTAGCATACAGAATATATAAAACTGGCTCCACATTAATGAACATAGCATTAAAATGCTCATTGGTGCATTGGGATAAAAAAAAAACATTCTTTTATATTTTTTAAAAATATAACCCTTTAAAAGGAGCCATTCTGCATAATCAGTAGACAACTCAAACTTTTGATACTTTGAGTGCATTGTGATGATAAAACTTCTGTACCAGTCAGTAACATTTGGAATTCAGGACTTTTGTATTCCAAAAATAAAATGTAAACTGGTCAACATAGATTCTCACTCTTCTTCTCTGTTACTGTTGTACACAGTGGCAGCAAAAAGTGCTGCTAAGATGTGAGTGACTTGGAGGGGGTGGGGGGAAGGTGTGAATATGCGCCACTAGATCTGGTCATTAAGGGGCCGTCCACACGGAAACGTTTTTTTGTGCAAACGCACATGTTTTGCATCGTTTGGGCCGACAGTCCAGACGAATCCTGCAAACGCACTGCCTGAAAACACACTTTTTTGAAACCAGGTCTCAGGGTGAAAAAATCCAAAAACGGCTCTCGTTTGGCTTCGTATGGATGGTGAATACGGATCCGTATTGATGATGTCATCGCCACACCCCTCTTTTACACCCTCTCCCACGGCCGCTGACGCACACACAACTGCGGGGAAGCTAAACGAGCATGTCCCATCTCCATGGTCAAACCAGCTCACTTCATCTAAATACTGTGTCTCTGCTCCCTGACCCTTCCCTCTGGACTCTCTACACAAGATATATTGCTAACGTTATGTAGCCAACGTTAAACATCGCTAAAGTAGCTGACCGCTCTAGCAGCGAAGTAACGTTAATGTTAGCTGCTATGGCTATCTGTTTATAAAGTGGAAGTAGATAACTTATCAACTAGCTAGCTAATCTGTCTGCTTATCAACTCCTTGAACGGATTATAGTAACTTTTACGGCTTATTGTAGAAAGGCTACTGCAAGAAAAACGTATAGATTATTAAAAAGACATCATTCATGGATCATTGATGTTTGTTTGACTGCCGATGTTAGAGCTAGCAAACGTTAGCGCGCTAACGTTAGCTCGCTCCAAGCGCGCTGCAATCATGCAAAATAAAAAGCAATCCAACAGCACATTATACAACGTAAACAAAGACACATTTTATTGCGGCGGCCTTTATAAAATGAGCAGTGGTGGAAGTTATTTTAGTCCACGGATGTATTAAGAAAATTATAATCATGTTATATGGTTACGATGGGAAGTGGAAGTGACTATGCTCTTCTTCTCCGTTTTTTGGTGAATTTCTGTAGCAGAAACAGCGCCGCCTATAGGCCTGGCATATGAAGTAGCGTATTGAGTCATTTGCAAGTGGATTCGTTTGGACGCAACTATTCTTGAAACGAATCCAGGGAAGACGGGTAAAAAAATGATCGTTTTGGTACGTGTGGACGGGGCCTAAATGTCTGTAGTATGGTGGGGGTTTTCTGTAGCTGAGGGAGGTAGTGAGGGCTTTTCTCTTTCTACACATCATAGCCAAGATGTTCTAGTCAAAGAAGACTGACACTCAGACATGGCAAAATAATTGCATGTGCGTGTCATTTAGTACACCACATAAAAATTGTTTGTGGTAAACGCCTTTTAAAATATCATTGAATTATTTTAAAACCACATGAATTTCCCCTTGCGGGATAATAAGTTAACTTTGACCTTTGACTTCTTGTCTAGTTGATTATGTTTGACATGGTCTTTAAAGCAGTAGAGCTTTTTGCTCTCAGTGGCTCTGTATGTCTGACTATTTGACCCTACCTGCAGTAGGAAATGGACAGAATGGAACAGAGTGAAAGAGGTCGACTCCGGATCTAATCCTACCCAACTGACCAGTTATTCAGAGCCTGCACTCTGTTAAGACAGGTCGACTGCCTTTCTGATTCTCTCTGTTCTTTACTGTCAAAACTAGCTGCTCCATTCTCTTCTCAATTAGAGAACAGACTGCAGGAAATGAACAACTATAAACATAATATATAGTGATGTAGCATTTTGTCATAGGGTTTGTCATTTGTCATAACTGCATGTCTTGAGTTAAAGTGTAAAGTTTGACTGGTACCATTCTGTTTCTACCACTACCTTTGTTCAAAGCCAGCCCTTTTGAATTACTACCTCAGCTAGAACTAAATTAGAGCTATGAATATAATTCCTCATTTTATTTGATCAAACGCAGTGACCAACGGGTTTCAGGTTAAACATTTGGACATTAGTAGGAATTAAAGGGTTATTGTACATGTCAGACATCTTAAACTTAAACACCTATTTTTCTTTCTTCATTTTTCCTAAGTGAGTATTCCACTGCCTGTAAACCTTAGTGAAATGAAGAAGGATATCTGTCTGGTCCACCTGCATTGAAGCACCATTCATGTTATTCAACTGTGATTAACATATGTAAAGGCAGATGTACCTGGGCTCACCCCTTTTCCACAACAATAGCTGTAAGCAAATCACTGTCCAGTTAGCTGGTGGGGTACCATGGTAAGCCAATCAAAGGCAAAGTATGGTGGGTCATGCATTTGTCAACAAATGAAAAGAAACAGCTCGGCCAGGATTGCATATATATTCTAGCCTGTTCAAGGTTCATTTCTACCTTTGGCTTTCGTTGACCACTTTGCAAGGGTTTGGAGGACAACACCTTGAGCTTGTTCTACTTGTTTCATTGCTCTTTTCCACTTCATCTACTACAATCTTCCACCTATTTTTTACCTACCAATAGGTAGTATAACTACGGATTCAGGCGCATTTCACCTCTTCCTTTAAAAAAAACTGTGCGGCTAAAGTGAGAGGTAAGTTCCAAATTTTTACAAATTCTTCTTGCATGGATAAATCAAGTCAGTTCATTCAGTCATTCAAGTTATCATGCCTTTCATCACTTACTGTATAAACTATCACTTTACATTATCTTGTTATAGGTCATATAGTTAATCGTGTTTTTCCCCTTACAGTTTTTTTGGATAGCTTACACACTAAAATTAAAAGTAGTACACTATTAGCAAAACCTTACACTCAAGAAGCAAAACATCAGCCCATATTTGCACAACTATAAGCACATTGTCAACCTCACACTTGTTGCAAAACTCTACACACAGTGATTTGCAAAACACTAAACACACTTAACATACATTACATACAAAAATCTATCATGAAGTCACTTCCTTGCAATACCAAAGCACTGACTCAAACTACTAGTCAAATTACCGCACCGTCCAACCAATTGGTTCAACACAGTCATCAGGTGTGCAAACACTTGTTTGCCTAATTGTAGACACACCAATCAGGTGTATAAGCACTATAAAAAGCAGCAGGTAAGTTCATCGGTCTTCAAGCACAATGGAAAGAGTCAGAGAAAGAGTAAGACGGGGAGGAGAATGAGGAGAACGAGGAGGAGGACAAGGAGGAGGAGGAAGGGGAGGAAGAGGAATCAACAGAGGAGGAATCAACAGAGGAAGAGGAAGAGATGGAGGCCATGCTGGAGGTAGAGGTAGAGGTAGAGGTAGCGGTAGCGGTAGAGGAAAAGGAAGAGGAAGAGGAAGAGAAGAAGGTGCTCAAAGAGGACCGAATCTGACAAATGAGATCTGCGCAACACTGGTTGACCACGTTGTCAACCACGGCCTGACGCTGAGGGAGGCTGGACTGCGAGTACAGCCAAATCTAAGCCGATACACAGTGGCAAGTGTGATAAGAACATTTCGACTGGAAAATAGGTATTGTAAAAATATCATCATATAAAACACATCTGCACGGTTTCAGTAACTGCTTACAGTACTGTATTCTATGCACTATCAGGTTTTTTTCTACATAGGATTGAGGGTCAGAAACAACAAGGGATAAGGCCTCCTATGTTCACAGAACAGCAAGAGAGGGAGATAGTAAACATGGTTTTGGCCAACAATGCTATAACACTCAATCAGCTCCAAACTAGCATTGTCAATAACCACGCCAGTTTCAACGATATCCATCAGGTCTCAACATCAACACTGGCATGCATCCTAAAAAAAAAACATATTCAAATGAAGCAAATTTATCGAGTGCCTTTCGAGCGCAATTCCGACAGGGTGAAACGACTGCAGCATGATTATGCAGAGGTATGTATTCACTTTAGCAGTGTGATTTTGCATACTGTCTCATAATCTTTTACTGTACTGTAATATGTATACTACATCTACACTGAACTGCACAATTTTGCCTGACACTGTTCTTCAGAGAGTTTTACGAATGGATGGAGAGGAGATCCAGCATGAATTTATTTACGTAGAGGAGGCTGGGTTCAACCTGACGAGAACACGAAGGAGGGGAAGAAACATCATTGGCCACAGGGCTATAGTCGATGTCCCAGGGCAACGTGGGGGTAATATCACACTCTGTGCAGCCATTACACACATCCACCGCCATGCCCATATGGGCCCTTACAACACAGCACTCATACTTACATTCTTGGACCAATTGCACAACATAACAGCAGCAAATCAAATCGATCATATGCAATACATTGTTGTCTGGGACAATGTGTCTTTCCACCGCTCTGCTCTGGTTCAGAACTGGTTTCAGCAACATCCACATTTCACCGTCCTATATCTTCCACCATACTCTCCATTCCTCAACCCTATAGAAGAGTTTTTCTCGGCATGGCGGTGGAAGGTATATGATCTCCTTCTCCAGGCTGAGGTAGCCCTCATCCAAGCCATGGAGGAGGCCTGTGACCAGATGGAGGTAGCAGCAATGCAATTCGCCATTCAAGACGTTTCTTTCCAAGGTGTCTTGCTAATGACAACATTGCCTGTGATGTTGATGAAATTCTCTGGCCAGATCCAGCTAGGCGAAGAGACAATGTCTAGTTTTTTTTTTTTTACAGTAAACTTAAAGTACAATACATAAAGTGACATTTTGTTACAGTATCATGAATCTCCATGTCAACATTTTGGGCGTGTTGAGAAATAAATGAGTTTCTTCAGTCTGCAACATTGGTCTTGTGTAGTGTTTGGTGAATTTACATTATATTTGTACTTTGTTGATGGTAGCCTACTCTAATCATAGGGAAGTAGAAGTGCCAAAAGTGTTTTAGGTTTATCACAGAAGAGTGTAACTCGTGCAAACAGAGTATAGTAATGTGAAACGTGTGTGTTTCATATGGTAACAAAGTGTGGTTTTTAAACAAAAGTGTATAGTTTTTACAAGAGTGTTTAATTATGCAAAGGAGTAGTGTAGTGTTTTGCTAATTGGGTGTGTGGTTGTGCTAATTGTGTGTAGTGTTTTGAAAACACGGGGCCCTGTTTTGAAAATCGTGCTTAAGCAATCCAAAGTATTTCACAGAAAAATGACACCAAAAAGGGTTTGCCCTGAAAAGGACGCCTTGCACTTCATTGCTTCTGGGAAAGATAAAGACATATTTCAGAAAAAACTCATCAATGAGGAGAAAGGTATGTTAATACATTACAATATACAAATCTCTTTTCAATACTGCATGCACACACAAGGTTTTTGTTATTTGGTATTAATCACTCATTTGAACTAACAGCAGGAAAGTCATTTTAAGCAGGACAGTTTGAGTTAAGTGCAATTATATATCAAGCATTTTCACTTTCTCTAAACCCTTAAAGTCACAATGCATATCATCATCATCGGTGCTATAATTGCTGAGATAGCTTTTGTTGTTCATTGTGGTGACAGATGCAACGGTTATGTTTAATGTAATTAATAAATAAATATAATTGACTTATTCAGTTTCATGATCTATTTTTCAGGTCATGGAGTAATCGCTGCCATAAACATTGAGCAGGGAGATTTCTTGCTTGAGTATGTTGGAAGACACATCACTGGCTTGGAAGGAGAGGCCCTGTTCAAAGAGTACTCAGAGACAGATGCCGCATTTCTTCATTTCTACTCCTTTCAGGAACAGACTTTCTGGTAAGAACCGTTGAATGAATGTTCTTACTATAATTTAACTGTGTTTAATAATATTTCTAAACTGTAAAATGTATTTCCTTATTTTTTGTATGCAGTGTTGATGGCAGTAAGACTACAGCGAGACTTGGACGATTCATAAATGATGACCATATGAAGCCGAATAGCAAAATTAAAATAGTAAGTAACAGTCAAAAGTCACACTGCCAGCATTTTTTTCATTATTTGTTTTAATCACAACATACATATATTGCTGAAACTACTGTTCTATTTTACATTACTAATGTGAAATAGAATAACTGATTATAATTCGGATTTTTTGCCTGTGCTTATGTGACCAACAGATACTGGATGAACAGAAAAGCCCACATCTGTGTGCATTTGCAATCACGAAAATAAATGCCGGCAAAGAAATTTTGTACGACTACGGAGACCCTAACTGTCCATGGCGACATGTATGTATATTTATATTTTCACATTTTGCTACATGAAACTAATCTCAGGGATTTCATCAAGTAGTAAGGACTTCTTTCAAAAAATAAGGGTGGGGATGAAAGTAGGTAGAGAATGTGAGAATGTAAATCCACCCTTGAAGAAAAAGTGTTAAGGCACGCTAGTTGTTTGCCCCTAACGTTGGCAATAAATATAATAAAATACAATAAACAATAGAAACAGAGAGAAAGGATGTTAGGCATGCCTGCCTGTACACTCAAAGGATTATGGGATAACTAATCTAACCATCAGTCAAGGTTTACACTTGCTGCAGTTTGAATTAATATTTATCACGTCAATGGAACCTTATATTTTAAATACAGTCTATGGTACAAGTTTGAATTAATTAATTTCATGTTGTAAATTTAATTTGTTTTAGAATACCACTGGTTCCTCTTGCGACGACAACACGGAAAAAAAGGTAAATCTATATGGGGGTTTCTTCTTTTATCTGTATCACTATAGTGTTTTTCCCAGTTTTGTATACTTCTTCATGTTTCATTTTGTATTTATGTATATAATCTAATACATTGTTTGCATTTAAGGAATCCCGATGGAAGAACTCATTTGAAAATCTTGACTGCAAACCGGGCGTTATGAAGATTGATGACCTAGTTTTCAACACAAACATGAAGATCGCAAATGGATGCAATGCCGCAGAGATTTTCCCAGGACTTTTTCACAACTGCCTTGTTGCAGTGAAACGAGTTGCCAAGCATATTTCCCAAAAAGAGTTGGAAATGGCTCATTACTTGTGTTCAGAAACTTTACAAGCAGAGCATATTTTGCAACCACTTGCCGTGTTGGACACCTACTTTGCCTATTTCGTCACCCCTCTCTGTGAATACAGTCTGAGCAAACTGATTGAAAACAAGGATTTTCCTGAGAGACAAAGCTTTACTGAGCATTGAAGACTGGGGATATGCCATGAGTTATTGCTGGGACTTAAGGAACTTCACTTACATGGGATTTTGCACGGAGACCTGAAGCCTGAAAATATTTTATTTGGTAAGAAACTATGCATGAAACAGCCTGTAATATGCATTTTAATAGTTGACATGTAAGTGTGTGGATGTTGTAATTGATATGTATGATTAAGAGTCATTTTTGATTTATTCTACAGATATGAACAATAAACTGTACATTGCCGACTTTGGAGCAAGCAGAAAATTGGATTTTGCACAAACCACTTTGTTTTCTCAAATGGCTGGATCTTTTTCTTGGTCCAGTTATGAGGATGTTGGAGGCCTAACATACAAGTACAGAAAGGAATCTGATATCCAAGTAAGTTGAGCTTGAAAGTGTTTATTTAAATGTACATTATTATTGTATTTTAGTACATTACTACTATGAGTTTGAATTTCTCAAATATTTTTTCATTCTGTACAGTTTTGCTAGTTAGGTAATGAACAGTGGGTTCCCACAATTAGATTTTTAGTGACTGTGAGTGAACATTATTTTAAATTATCCATTACATTTTAGGTTGCTGGGTGCTTGGTGCATTATATCCTGACCGATGGGCAACATCCCTATCAAACCAGGACGCCATACTCCAATGATCCGGTTGGGTTATCTCAAAATATCAGAACAGGCAACTTCACTCGTCAATGTGAAGAAAGATGGATGACTCAAACCAATATTATTACCAGAATGCTGAGTAGATCTTTTGAAGAATATCCCAACATTGGAGAATGCCTTGCAGCTCTCACATGTAAGTGCCAAGAATAACACTCTTAAGTTACATATTTATTTGAAGTTAATATAAAGTTTTATGGATTGGAAAAGTGTTATACTCAAATCACTTCTATGGAAATTATGCATGTTATTCTAATGTATTTACAGGTTTCACACATCAGCCTGATCATACTGGACCCACAAACATATCTGGCAATGAGAATAGAAATAAAGTAAGTATTCTCAATATTGGGCACTAACATCAAAAAACATTGACAATGCACAGAAGAAATCTATACCCTATATCTAATTCAAATGGAATGCCTTGTATGTCATTGTGGATGAATAAAGGTTTACCATTATGAAAAATAGTTGTATATTACAAGATTATATCCATATTGCCCACCCCTATTTTCCATTGTATAATATTTGACACCTGCATGTTTTGACCTAATTTTAAAAGATGTCTGTAAGACTCAAAGAATTGAAAATACATTAAAATGGTGATAAATAGAATGAGGCATGGTGGCAACATAAACAGGAACACATGTCAAAAAATTACTCAAATCAAGCACTTGGTGTGTTAATTGCTGCAATGTTTTTCTTCATTTTTTGTTACAGGACAGAACTCCTACAGCAAATTGCTGTCCCCAAACACCAGATGAAATGGACATCTTAATAAGTATTGATCAGCCTGAGATTACTGGCAATGACCTGATGGATGCATCATCTCCCACTGAAGAGGAATCATCTTTGTGCGAAATGGTAATTAGGGTTTAATTACATAACCCGAGAATTGTATGAATTTTACATGAATTGAGAATTGTATTTCACTTTTATTTGCAAATTAATAACCAGGTTATGTTTCTTTATTCCAGACCACTAAGCAAGAACATTCCCTTTCCCTGGACATGTCAGATGATGATGAAGAAGAAGAAGATGATGACGAAGAAGATGAACAACAAGCAGAAGCTGAATCATCTCCCACTGAAGAGGAATCATCTTTGTGTGAAATGGTAATTAGGGTTTTATTACGTAACTGAAGGTGGCGAAAAATGCATACAATAACTGTAAGCAAAAAGTACTACTCTACTAAGGTAGAAATGTATTTCACTTTTATTTGCAAATTAATAATTAGGTTATGTTTCTTTATTTCAGACCACTGAGCATCAACATACCCTTTCCCTGGACATGTCAGATGATGAAAAAGAAGAAAAATAGGCAGAACTAGCAGCAGAAAAGGACATAAAACCACCTTCAAAAACCCAAAAGGATATGGCAGACAATATCAAAGTGAAAATGTCCTCAAACTCAGAACATCAGAAAATCTATGACAAGAAGAACTACTGCCTTTACTGTGAGAAGCCTTATGCTAAAATCACAAGACATCTGAAGCAGAAGCATTCTGCCAAAATTGAAGTGGCTAAGGCAATTCCCATGACAAAAGGAACACACATGCAAAATCTTGCTTTCAGCAAAATAAGAAACATGGGAAACTACCACCATAACTGTTCTGTCCTGTCCTCTGGGAAAGGACAAATCATACCAAAATGATGTGTGTGTGTGTGTGTGTGTGTGAGAGAGACTGAGCAGGCCTCATCTTGTGATGTGGGATCGTGAAGCATTTTCTTTACACTAGATGGCGCTCAATGGTTTCAAGAAAAAGCGTCACGGATTCAATTCAGTGTGCTTTCAACCCTTTGTTCAAAAGAGAGCGCCATCTAGTGGGCTCAGAGAATAAAGAAAATGCTTAATGATGCTTCATTTGGACATCACTTGATATTGGCCCTGAAAAGGAGTCAATACCATAAATTGGCCAGTTGTCGTATTAGTGACCTCCTTGAGCCTTTGCAGGCCGTTTCCTGACCCAGAGATCGGAGTCCTCTGTGAGAATTGTAAAATTAAACACCATCGAAGTAAATCAGACACATCAAAATAGATTCTAGTGAAAATGTATTTTACTAATGTGTATTTGTTATACTAGGGCTCAATAAGTCAATTGATATATGCAAAATCCTACATAGAACTAATAACGTGCTATGTTTTGTAAAACAAAATCACACAACAACTTGTCTTTGTGATAATGAAACATATTCTTTGATAATAAAAGGATACGGTGGATGAGCTCGCCTCTCGCTCTGTCTGCCAGCCTCAGACCTGCAGGTCCGGCATGGATGTCCGGCTCAGACATCTCTGCAGGGTGTCTGGGTGAACCAGTGTAATCTCTGGCTTGTGTTGTTGTGCTGGAGGTAGATAACAGTGATGTCAGACCCAAATCTCTCTCTGCTGTCACACGACTGTGTGTTCTGAGGTTAAAAGGCAGCAGCAGCATCCAGCTGATAGCAGGTTCCCGACACATGAGGCTGCAGACGAGTCAAAAGCGGCGAGGGGGGGGGACGTAGTGTGCACAAGTCATCAGCTAACCCAGCATTTAAAAAAAAATGACAACACAACTGAGTAACCAGTTTATTTCACTGTACTCAGCAGTGTGTTACGCCTTCGTTGGCCTTCTGAGCAGCATTAATTAATCCGTGCATAACATGCTGGAAATGTGTCAGGTGTGTTTACAGTTGCTGATAGGGTTGGATATCGTTTAGGACAGTCCCGATTTTGAGTTACGTGTCCCGATGACATTTTATTTAAAATGTTCCGGTTTACACCAAACACTATGAAATTGTCCTGGTTGTCAGCGATTACATAGCCGACGTGGTCTTATTATAGCCCGAGTTTCGTTCTGGACTGCTGTTTTAATTGGGATGTTTTAACTATACATCCTTATCAAAATCGCTTAAAGGACAATTCTGGCCCAAAATGAACCTAGGGGTTAATAACACATGGGTATTGAGGCATTGAGAACGTTGTAAGTGTACAGACAGTTCATTAAAAAGATAGTAATAAAGACAATACCGTTTGCGTATACAGGCAGGCGTCATCTTGGGAAAACAGTCTCGACCAGTCCAACCACAAACGCCGTGCAACCAGTAACATAGCTCAAGCAATGCTTCGTTTTACATGTACCGTGGAAGTGTGGTGCTATTTTGAGCCTTGTTAGTGGTATAGAAATAGCAATTTCTTTTTACTTTACCAGTGCCCCGACTACTAGTGTTACTAGTGTTACAAGCTAATTAGCGGTTAGCACTAAAACTGGTCACATTCGATTAGCATGAAAACATATCCCAGAGAACGGTCGACTCGTGTTATTACAGCCAGGTCTCACGGCAGTTCGTGTAAATGTCACGTTATTTGAATCTATTGATACGTGTTCACGGAGACGTTTTTGTCGGTTTTTACGTGGTTGACAACACAAAAATGTGAAGTAATGTATTTCAATGGGAAGCATATTTTGTGGCCACAGCACAAATTGGTAGGGAATAATATAAAAAGCCAAAAATCCGCGTAGGTAGGTTGGTCGGGGTGGTGGATGGGTCAAACAACACAGGACTTTCACCCGGGCGAGCGAGGATCGCGTCCCGTGTGTGGAGCTTTGTTTCCCGTCGATGGGGTCCCTGCGTGTGGCGTTTTGTTCCGCGTGTTACTGTGGCGCGTCTCCCGGCGTTTAAGGCGCCCTTTCCCCGTAATTTATTTCCTAAACCCAACCTCCGCCATCCCGTTATTGTGGCGCGTCCCCAGCGGGCCGCCTCGCGGGCACCTCCCGGCTTATGGAGCGACCTTTTCGGCCGCCTCCCGGCGTCCTTTCCCCCAAGAAAATAACGTGACATTTACACGTAAAAAACGAGAAAAACGTCTCCGTGAACACGTATCAATAGATTAAGAATAACGTGGACATTTACACGAACTGCTGTGAGACCGGGTTGGTTATTAACCCATAGGGTTCATTTTGCACCGGAATTGTCCTTTAAGACAAATCAGTAACCAAATCAAGTCAATCTTTGTTCAGTCAACATCATTACAGCTTTGTTGTTCTCTGCTTCTCTTTTGTTTCAGGAAATCAGAGGGTGGAGCTCAGGGCTTGCCAGGCACAGGGAGAGTCAGGCTGTTCTTCATGAAACATTCATTCATATATCTATGAAAAGCAAAGCACTGGAATTCATATGTATTCCACATATTTATAACTGTTTGCAGCACAATAACAACTGCTGTATAAATATGGGAAGCGCCGCATGGGATGGGCGGATTTTTGGCTCCATTTTTCAAACTGAAATGCGTTCCTTGGGAGTGTTTTGACCACAGTCTTTTTTCTAAACATAACTAGTCACTGACTTTTTTTCTGGCTAAACTCCACTACCACGGTCCCTGAAAGGACCGTCATCTGGCGGTGCCTGTATCCGGCTCACAGTCACCTATTGGCGGCTAAACTACTGCCGCTGGTAGCCGGCGTCCCGGAGCTCTGTAGGTTTTTTATCGGTAGGATTTTATTGTTCTCTGGCACTATGTGTTCATGTTATAGCGTTTTGCTTAGTTTAAAATACTTATATTTTAGGTATATAATATATGGTCTGTTGGTGAAGTAGCATTGATCAATTTGAGGGGGGTGGGGGAGACATTTTGTCTCCATTGGGGATAAAAATAATTCAGCATAGGCAGGGATATGTAGACCAGAAAGGGGGAAATCCCACTCATCCCCCCCAACAAATTGCACCCCGGTTATACCATTTCTATTAGCTAGTGTAATATTATAGATACGGCAGTGTGAAGCATACACAGGTCTGTGATTGCTAGCCTTTTCCATTAACAGTTGGTTTTAGATGATTTTCACTGCATAGAGATCTGCCTTCTCTATTGCTCTCCTCTGTTTATACGGCTGTAATGTTACCAACAGCTCTATTATCATGTGTGCACTGTGGCTGTCCTCTCCACACTGTAGAAGGCTGGATGCTGGGAGTTGATAAGGCAGCCATTTCCTTATCAGGACAGATAAGAGATAAAAGTATGGACAGAGGCTGGACTGTTAATCAGCGCATCAATGCAGGACTTTAGAACCGCTGGCAACACACAGGGGTGGAGCTTCGTGGACACTACACAGACACACCCATAGCTTGTCCCAGGCTAGCGGTCAGCACAGCAGAGGACGCGGACAGGTCACTGATAAACAGCCACAATCAGACCAAACACACACACACACACACACACACACAAGCATATGTGTGTGCAGACACACACTCAACTTAGAGGACTTGCTGTAATTCTGTGGGTCATCCAGTTGCCTTTTTTTTTGTAATTTAAGGGAACTGACCCTTTATCCCCCTTTTGTCTTTTTTGAATATTAACATGTGTACTTTGCTACTATGCTTTGCTATTATACTGTATTATATACAGTATAATAAAAAACAATGCATAGACTCATACAAAAGAAATCCCTCTCAGTCATCACTTATGACCCACTAGAAGTGTGTGGTGGTGTCTGTATCTGCAGAGGCCCTGCCTGTCCTGTGCCTGTATTTTGGGCCTTTGGGCCCCATATGTGTGTGTCAGCCCCCCGCCAATAACAGCTTGCATGCTGTGCAGCCCGTTTTCATTCCCAATACCGCCGATTTAGCCCTCTGCGTCTCATACTGATGCACAAGTTTCACTCACAAACACACACACACACACACAAACACACACACACAAGCACACACAGACACAGGCAGGATGGAGCTCTGCATTCAGCAATGAGACACCTTTCAAGGTAAGGTTCAAGGTAAAAACAGAGGTTGCATCTGCGATAATCATCGTTTAATTGCACCACCTGACAAGCATGCTAAGTGCTAAAACAAACAGAACAACAGGTGCATGCTGGGTCTGGCTAAAATACAAAATACTAATATACAAAATACTAATATGAAGGGCTGTAGTACTCAAGTCTCGGATTTGTCTTGGACTCGTTGTTATTTAGACTCTGACTTGTCTCAGACCTGAGCATTGGACTCACCAAATGTTCAAGTTGGTCTCTAACGAGTATAGCACTACATGCTTTTTTCCAAAGTAGCTTCCTCCTTCAAAACAAAACCATTAATGAAGCACACTTGTTGGGAAAACAGGTATTGTTTCAATTCTAAATCCATCTAGTACAGGCATTGGTATTGGTCCTCGGTATAAACCTGGCTGCGTCATATACCTCAATCAAACTTAAAATAGAATATATAATGTCTCTCACATCCCATAAAATGGAGCTCAGCATAAATTCTTGCAGGAAGACTTCTAAACTTAATCACTTTTCTCTCTCTTCTAATCTGAACAGCTGTTAGAGGCGTTCACTTTTATGTTAACCACAGAAGAGCCAATCACAGCATGACATCCCTGTTTTAAACCTGTCTCTCTCTGCTGCTCAGTTTTCATTCCAGGCTAAGAGCACCACCCTCCTCCTCCCCTTGCTCCTCCGGTCTTCATCATGCACAGCTCCTGGTTCCTCCTCCGGCAGGCACTGCCGTCGGCAGTAGCTACTGGAACTAACGGTAAATATGTGAGCAGTCCTGGTCTTGGACTCGACAAAGGTGGACTAGACTACAGCTCTGCTAATTTGCTCAATAGGAGTGAGTTATTTAATGTGGTCCCCAGAATATTTGTCTAATATCACAGCGGTGAGACAACCTCACATTCTAAGAGAAGTGAATGTAGAATCAGTGACGTGCCTCTGATTCAACATGGATGAATGAGATAAAACACAGCGTTAATATTGATCATCCCTACAGAGTATCTCCCCCCAGAAACAGTGAAAAATCACAGTGTCTACGATGTAATGATGCACCCTTCATATATTAAATATTCAAATTGAAATTCTAAATTACATTATAATTGCTTTAAATTATAAAATTGCAATTATGTAAAATTAATAATGACTGCTGGGTAAGAAGCCACACACACGGACCACAAATTAAGACCTATTTTTATTACATATTGACAACTGTCTTCTGATCCCAGCTAACTGGTGACATTGAATGCAACACGCAGCAGATATGGGATGGATTGTATTCAGGGAAGAGGAATGCCGAGGCCAACAAGTGAAGCCTCTTGACTTTAACCAGGCAGCATGCATGAAATTAATTCCGCCTCCACATTATGAATGTTAAAGAAAAAGTGGATGCAACTGTTGAAACGAAGAAAAAAAAAACAGGAATCCAACCTTTGTCCTAAAGAAAATGCATCAGCAAAGGGAGGTGAAGCGAAGGTCACATCAAATGGAAAGAGGAGAGCAGCCCTGAGGAACTGTTTTCATGGTAAAAGGGAGGTGGCCCAGGAAGGACGAAAGCTCATTTCTGTGCAGCGTGATAACCGGGCATTTAAAACCAGCCAGCTGAGCTGAGAAGTTTTCCAATATCAAAGTCATGATAAGTTCTGAAACCAGTTACTTTAAAGAAGATTAGAAATCAAAAGACACAACACATCAAGCCAGTGGAGAACCAAAGTCACTTCTGAGGTAATCTCACATTGCCAGACCTTCCTCCACAGTGTTGCAGTGTAGGGTCTGGCTAGTCCACACAGCATTCCGAGATGGGAGAAAAATGTGCTCTGGTTCATTGGCATTTCTTTAAACCAATCACAGTCGTCATGGGCAGCGCTAAGTGCCGGATGGAGCAATGGTGCCGGGGAGGAACTTGTTTTGGTGGAACCAAAGGTTGTTTTAGTTGTGCAACAAAAAACTCCAATTGGGCAGATAGTCTAGCTAGCTGTCTGGATTTACCCTGCAGAGATCTGAGGAGCAGTTAACATAGTCCTCATAAATCCTCCGGAGTTTAGAACGCCAACTCAAAGAAAGAGGAAGTTAACTGGCATCTGATCGAAAAGAGCCGGCGGAATCTCTGGCGGCACCAGAGCAATCCTGGAAATGAAACATCGTGGATATAAACTACAGTACTTCTGAGGTCAGTACAGAAGTCATATGGGACACAAGCAGTCAGGTGACCTCTCACTGAACCCTCTGAGTTCTCTTACCCGACATTAACAGGTCCCAAAAAGTATAAATATATATTTATTAAAATACAGACATTTCTTGATAAATGACATTGCAAATTAGCTAATAAAGAAGCTCCATGCAACAAAAAGTCCCGAAAATACAGACATACAGGCTAGCAGAAACGGTAAAGTGCTCCGTGATAACATCCATAGGATTATCGATCCAGCCATCCGCCGTCTGATCTACGAGGAGAGCCGCGGCGTGCTGAAGGTGCTCCTGGAGAACGAGATCTGTGAAGCCATATCAGTTATGTGTGTTGAGTTTGATCATGAGAGATGATTTTTGACAGTAGGGCATGTCCCTCCCAACACATTCCCCCAAACACAGACCATTGGTTGACCTGTGTTGGTATTTTACTTATTCTACTTCTATGCATATTAAATGTCTAACTGGTCTGCGACTGATCCCCGGTGGGACCGTGGTCGGGCTTCGGCGGAAATGAGATCCGATGGCATAGGAAACGCTGGGCCGACTCGTGAAGCCCCTAAGCACCATGTGTGGGAACCAGTTGCAATGATTCATCTACCTCTACCAGGAGGTGCAGAGAGGTTGAAATGGATTCCTGTGTTTGTTCTATTTGATGCGTTTCCCAGGACTGCTGACCGTCGGACTCGCGCAATATACACGTTTCACTTTCACGCCACACATCCATTTTTGAGAATATATCTCTATAACTGGATATGTGCACACACATATTAATATTTAGAATAAACCATTGACACATCTGAAACTTGTGTGGAAATAATCTGACAGCAGGATAAACAATATGATCGTTATTAATGTTGACTCATGTTTCAGATGTCCATCCTTGTCTGAATCAGCAGCTGTCAGTACTTTCTCTGCACCGTGTTTGCATTTTGTCATGAAGGGTGGAGCAGGTGGACCCAAATGCAGGAGAGACCGCAGGCAACAGGAACATTAAGAAATAACTTTTTATTCGAGGTCCGTGCAAAGTGATCGTAACAGAACAAACCAAGGATCAAAGACTGTCAGGACTATAAACTTACCTGATGAGGTGATTAAATGCAGGTGGAGAGATGGGCAGAGAAGCTTAGGTGTGGTGAATGAGGTGATTAGGCAGGAAAACAGGCAGGGAGCTAATTGGCTGGGGAAAACTCTGGGAGCAGAGAACAACTAATGTTGCTGATTCAGAGCATTTAAAACAGTATATAATTTAGCCTTCATGGAATCAGGTTTGTCCTATTGAGATCAAAGATCTCTTTTACAAGGGAGACCTGGCCAAGAGTAGCAGCAACATAGAGTTTCAACAATAAACATAAAAGTGCATACAATAAGAAACATTAAAAATGATCACATAAACACAGAGCCTGGACTCAATATATTTCACCATAGTTTTAAACTCATTCAGTGTTATTATGTTGTGAACTTATTATGTTAAAGGTCCCATGGCATGACAATTTCACTTTATGAGGCTTTTTAACATTAATATGCGTTCCCCAGTAGCTAGAAATGGCGATCGGTGTAAACCGAGCCCTGGGTATCCTGCTCTGCCTTTGAGAAAATGAAAGCTCAGAGGGGCCGATCTGGAATCTTGCTCCTTAAGAGGTCATGAAGCCCCATGATACACAGTACGCAGCATGTGATGACGGTGAGATGAGGCATTCATGTACAACACATCACCATAATCAAAGACAAGTTAAAAAGGTTGACTCTCAAATTTCAATGTGACACAAAAAGAATACTTCTTTCAAAAATAAAATCCAAGTAAGAGCTTCAGCCTTTTTGCAACATAATGGATAAGGTTATCAATTAAAAATCCTAGGTCTTTTAACTTAGATGTCAATGCAATTTGTTGACCATTTCTTTTAACAATTTGCTCTGATCTTACTGTTCTTGAAGCAGTAAACAACACAGTTTAGTTTTTTTCTGCATTTAGAAGTTGCAACTGAGAAAGATGTTTTTAAACTATTAAATGCATACTGAAGATATTAAAAAGCTTTGAGAGTGGGTGCAAAGCAGTAAATGAGTATCATTTGGGATATTCTGCCCCTGGCAATTTATGTGTATATGTATGTGTTTATGTATAATAGTAAACAATAGCGGGCCTAGAACTGAACCTTGTGGTACCCCTTTCAGGACTTACAGTACCTCCGAGGTAGCACCCTGTAGCCGAATAGCCTGGGTTCTCTCTAGAAAAAAGTTTGCAAACAGCCCATCCGCATGTTCAGAAAAAGCAATAGCTGTAGGATGTCCAATTAAAGTATTCGAGTATGGAGCTCCCTAGAGGACATGGATACAAAAAAATGGTAGAGCTTTTGTAAGGTCTCACAAAAGTTTTTACATTTTTGTTAATGTACTTCAAGGCCTGAACAAACTGCAATAGTCATGATCGGTCATCCATGGTCATGATGGACGAGGATTTGCAGTATTTCTTGCATTCAAGAGCGGTCCCTGAAGAGGAACTACTGCACATGGAAAAGACAAGGTGGGCAGAACATTCGGTGAATAATGTAACAAGTTGCCGTGTAACAACCCAGAGCATGGCAAAGTTCCTAAATTAATTCGGTGAAAATTAGAGATTACTGTTACTGTTAATGATAGCTGTAGCTAATGTTAATTTTACTAACATTCATTGCTTTCTACATAGGCTAACGTCTAACAATTGCCGCCATAAAACATGTATCTTTGGTCTCATCCCTCTAAAAACACATTTCCTTGTTTCCTCTCTCCTCACATGAGTTCCTTGCGTCTCTCCTATGCATCCCTTAGTGGGACAGATGAGCAAATGGGACATATTTTACATAACAGAACCAGGAGTACATTGAAAAACACTAGTACTGAAGTGAAAAAAAAAGATTTGTTAAACCCTGATTTATATTTTCTCCTTGTCCCCCCGGGGGCTCTGTAGCTGAAGTTGAAATGTAGCAAGTTTTTTAAGTTCAGGTAAGCAGATCTGAAATCCAGGCCAGCTTTTCTGTGTCTCAACGCCTGCCTTGAGATTGAGAGACGTCACAATGTAAACAGAAAAACTGAAATGGGTCTGTGCGCCCCTCAGTCCAAAGCCATGTCCCCGCTTGTGAAGATAGGCCCGACAGAGTCAAAGCAAACCGATAGCAAGCCAAAGCATCTCCAGCAGCACAGGAGATTTGCCAGTTGAGATCATCAGGTAGCGATAGCCCCAAGAAACTCAGACAAGCCAACATCAGTCACTCCCCAGTGAATCACAGAGCAGGAGATTCAGCCTTAATCCATTCAGGAAGAGTCAGTGACCAAGTTTAAAAACGTATAAGGACGATCACAATTCACAACACATTCACACTGTCGGATCAGCCACAGACTCACACACTGAGAGACTGTAACAGAGAATTGGTCACACACAGAGACTTGCCGCCATTAGCTGAGATGGGAAAAGGAGGGAACGGCAGCACAGGAACACAGGAGGAAAAACACAGCAAATTAAATCCTCTGGAAAACTGTATGAGCTGTGGGATTTCAGACAATAGTGAAAACATGAGCAGACTAACTAATATAGGCAACTTAAAAAGGATTATCATATAGATTGTTAGTCTTTTATGCAACTCAGTCTACAACTGAGTCCAGTCTTCACAACAACTGCGGGCATGTGAATACAGAGCCAGACTGTGACCGTTTTAATCTCTTTACCTCCACAAGTGGATGGTTGTTTGCTGCTCTGTGCACACAAGACGACATCGCGGGCTCTATTTTCGTGAACCACGCGGCGTGGACAGATGGCAGTCAAATGTGCCCCCGTCGAGCAGGATCAACGCACTTTTGGTGCAACCATAGACCAGCCTCCATGGTTGCAGCTGTGGCACACTTGGGCATGAGGTGGGATCAGAAAGAACATTCGGTTAACACTTAACTTGAAGGTATCTAAATAAGAGTGACATGACACTGTCATGAACATATGACACTGACATGACACAGTCATGACACATGAACCCTAACCCTAACCCTAACCATAACTTGTCATGACAAAAACCGAATGACACTTACTAAAATAAACATTTGACTTGTTTATAATGTTTATGACACGTTCATGACAGTGTCATCTCACACTTATGTAGATACCTTTAAGTAAAGTGTAACCAAATATTCCCGAGGGAGTTATGAGCGGAGTGAGAAGTTTTAGGTGATTCACAGTTTTTCATGGAGCTGTGTGAACTGTTTTCGATGCAGAAGAAACTGTGATGAATAATTAATCAAAATGACACGTTTGATGTGCACATAAGCACGGAGGGTTCTGTGGTTATTTACAGTCGGAGGCTGGTTGCACAAACTGTAACCAGCTGATCTGCTGTGTGTTATTATTAGTGATTAGTGTCTAAATGAAGCCCACAGATGGCGCGCTATGTTTGGAGGATTGAAAGCCCACTGAGTTGACATTCCTTGAGACTTTTTCTTTAAACCAAGAGCGCAATCTCGTGGGCTTAGGAAATGCAAATAATGGTTCATGAAACTTAATTTGGATATCAGTAGTAACTATTGCTTGGTAGTGACATCATCACTCCAGTTAGAGACTGCAGATGGAACAGACACCTGCTGCCTTCAGATGGCTGTAAAGAGATCAGTGTTAAGGAAGAGTACTTCTTTATTTTGCCTAGCTGGCTTCAGTGCTATACCTGCTGGTACAACACATTCTCACTCCCAACTTGTAAAATCCTGACGCTTGGTCAGTGTTTCTCGGCGTCAGATAATGACGGAAAATTCCCCCTTTAGTGTCCGTATGGAACGCACCGGAAAGAGGAGCAGCTCGGTAGAGAGTAGTATGAAAGACCGAAAATCCTCAAACAACACAGGACTTTCACCCAGGAGACCGGGGTTCATGTTCCGGTCTTGTTCCGCGTGTCACTGAAACATACATTTTGTATTATCCTGTAAAGTAGTGGTGTGCGATGCTGCAATATTTGGTATTGATCTGATACTAATCGGTCTGGAACTAATAATCCAGTTCCGCACCGATACGGAATGGCGTTCCGGCACCTTCAATTAATAAGTGAATTATTATAATTGGCAGTTTTATACATCAGTGATTCCCGTTTATTTTAAATACTAAGCCAAATATCCATTCCAGTGTTTCTCCTATTCTCTCTCAGCAGTGCACACTGTGAGACCATTTAAAAAAGTGTGTGTGGTGAGTTCACATGTCTGTAATAGAACAGTTGCATACTTTGCATTATAACAGTCTGTTGAACAGGTGGGCACATAAGCGTAATTTACAGGGGGATGGGGGGGTGTAATAATCAAAGTTTTCGTTGCTTCTTCTTCTTTCACATTTCAGTTTTGTACTTTTTTTTGGAAATAACTATGGAATTTGGTACCAATCATAGGTGAAATAGAGACACTATCATAAGACAAAGCTCATAGTGAAAGCTCACTTTACACAAAGAAATTTCAGCATACTAACTGCATGGTCCAACACAGACAAATCATTATCAGACATTCATATGCACACACAGGCTTTAACACACACACACACACACACACACAAAGCGCACGCACACACACACACACACACACACACACACACACTGTCGACTGTACAGTATACTGGGGCACGCTGCACAAATCTCAGCATGAAAGGGAACGTCTGACAAGTGGTATTAGCCAGCCCTTTGTGGCTAATGGCGAGGCTAAGAAGGATGGATTCAAATCAGTGCCACCACCCTCGGTGTTATCAGGCCTCCTGTGTCCACTCCTCATCCTCTCTTCTTCAATTTGCATGTCAACTTTTCATCCTTCCTTCCCGTTTGTCCCATCTGCGTCATATTCTGTCGTTCTTCTCAGGCTTTCAGGCTCTGCTGCAATCACAGCACCATGCAGAACTTTTGTTTTCCATGTGTGTGTGTGTGTGTGTGTGTGTGTGTGTGTGTGTGTGTGTGTGTAGCATCCGTCCTGTCAAAAGCAAAATCAATGCTGTGAAATTGGCAAGTGGCACCCCAGGTTTCTTACACCTCTCTGTGGTGGTTTTACATCATGTAGGCCACAAGGACGGTGAAAGTCATCCTGGATTTGCAGGCACCACACAATGTGCTGATGTTCTAATCTCCCTCTGTCTTCCCTCGCGGGTGATTGCTGTGTTTGTGTTTCCTGGCTCTCTCCTGCTGGCGTTCAAGAGAGGACTTTGATTTACAGGTTATTTCCATGAATTCAAGGCAGCCCTTGTCTCTGTTCTGTTCCGATTCCTGATTGTTTTGAAGGTTGCTCTGTCTTTGACTGTGTGGCTTAAGCCCTCAGCTGTGAACCCTGTTTCCAGAGAAGATTTTGAATGCATTGAGTGGATTTCCCATGTTTTTTGGGGGGGGGGTTTTTCTCTGAAACTTTAAAGGCTATGTTGCACCAGATAAAGATTGTGAAGCACTTCATCAGCTGCCGCTGAGAAACTAGTCACACACTTGGATATATCTTTTTTTACATGTGATTAATCGAAGTCATTCTTTATGAAAAAAAAAAGGTCAAACTTCTGTGATTGCAGCTTGCAGGTGTGTGAAGGTTTTCTGCTGCATTTTGACGCATGTTGGAGTGGATTTGCGTAAAGAGAAAAGCTGTTTTGTGGTCTGTGTCTCTACAGAAAACTGCCTCCGTCTCTGATTGGTTAGGCCGCCTCGTCGCTGCCTCCGAGCGACTCGACGGAAAGCGTGAAGGTGACTAGACCACTCTTTGGGATTTTATTTTGAAAGGACACTTGTTGAACTGAACTCTGACCTGTGCCTATAAGTACTGTGGCATCTGTTTCTAACACGTCCTGTGTCTTACCCCGTCACGGCGTCCATCTTTTAGCCTCGACTCAAGGGCATCTGTTCTGTCGCCGTCCCGATAAAAATATGTCCATGTCATGTGTCCCCTGTGTTTATATAGACACATGAAAAAATGATATTAGATCAATGGCAGTGAGTGCTAACCAACTGACATTTCTTCTTGTCAGCTTGAAAGGCCAAACTAAAATCAAATTTGAATTAAACTAAAACCTTTTTTTTTCAAAATAAAACTGAACTGAAATTAAAGTCCCTGAAAATGTTCTAATAATTTAATAATCTTACTGTAAGCATGTCTTTATATGGGCCACATGTGAAAAAAAATATTTTTTCTTTCTGTCTGAGTTTAAAGTGAGAGTTAAAAAATATAGTATAAAAATAAAGTCAGAATTATGAAAATAAAAATCATGGAGTCAGAACTTCATCAAAAACAATGTTGACTGTTTTTATAAAAAAAATGTCAGAATTCTGACTCTAAATCCACAACTCAAATAAATGTTTTCATATGTGGCCCTAATCCTCTTCCATATTTATAATATTAAATATTAGTTACTGATTTATTGAAACTTTATCATTCAACAAGACTTTGATTCTACAGCCAGAAGCTCCGTGAGACTGTTAGCACAGTAGCGCTTTGTTTATCGTTTAGCACGTATCATTCCTACCATGTTAACCATTTAAGTTTACCACGTTCGCACGTTAGCATGCTGGACACACTGAGCGTTTGATCTGATGAAGACGCTGGATGAAAAGTTAAGGGTTGATGAAAGTAAGTACAACTCATCCTGAGGGGAGATAGCAATGTATGAACCAAACTTCACGGCAATCCATCCGACAGTTGTTGAGACATTTCACCCAGAACCATGAATATCATATAATATCACAATGATGCGTAATGAAAAGTCATTAGGACACATTGTCTGGGAACTGGTCCAGAGTCTGGACAGAGACTATTTGTTTTCCATACAAGTTCAATTATGATTCAGTATCCTACTTTAGAAAATAAATAGACATAGGGGTATGTTATACAGGACGCAATTTCAACATTATGAGGTTCGGACCTTTGCTGAGAGGAAATTTTAGTACCTGGACCTCTTTGCATTTTAATTGTACACCTTTGCACTAGATGATGACTCTGAGGATTTTCGGATTAACCCTCTCACCACTATGTGTCTGTACCACATTACATATAGTAACCCATCCTTTACTTGGTGAGCTATTTCAGTCTGGACCAAAGTGGTGGACCGACCCACTGACCCTGACATCCCTGCTAACTAAAAACTAAACTAACTTTGATTCAGATGTTGCTAAGCCTGCTTAATCCGAAAAACGAAAACAAATTGAAGTTCAGCCATGAAACCTGGCAACTTCCAAGACGAGACTGCTCCAGGCCAGGAAATCTTTCAGCACGTAACCCCATTTATAAAAGCACAACTTGTTGTTTTTATACTTGAATTATGCGGATTAAACAAATGAGATGCAACGTGTCACTCATTGAGCTTTAGAAATTCTGGTAGGTAGGCTTTACGCTTATCTAAGCTAACTGGCTACTGGCTGTGGCTTTTTATTTAACATTTAGACATGATAGTGTTATCACCCTTCTCATCTAACTCTCTGCAAGAAAGCGAAAAGGCTAAGGATATTTCTGAAAATGTAAAAAAAAAAAAAAAAACATTGATGTGAGGGGGAATTAGTTCTCCCAGAATCCTTAATTGCTGCTCAGATTTCTTTGAGAGCTCCCTCAAAGAGCAAAGTCTTTTCACACATCTAACTGTACAACCCATACAGCGTGTCTGCACAGCAAGTGTAGCGTGAGCAGCATGCAAGCAGAGCAGCAGCAGAAGCTCCAGCCCTCTGTCTGTCTCCACAGCATGCGTTCAGGCACAGCGGAGCGTAGGTCACCCTCACAGCCCAACACACACCATCACCACATTGCACATTGGTCTGTAGTATTCTCTCTACTACTGCAGTACTTTAACAGGGATGTATTTACTTGTAGTACCATAATGAATGTATCACCTATTTTCTACTACAATAGTTACAGTTTTTTACAATCACTTTGCTACTAATTTCAGAACCTTGACGTCATTTTTCCAAACTCTAGACACAAAACTCAAAATGGTCATCACTTGTAACACAGACTGTCCAATGTTCAAAACATTGCATTGTGCATTCATATCTTTAAAGAAATCTTGCACTTGCACAATCATTGGTTCAAAAAACTAATTTCTTGTGAAATACCATTGAAACGTTACTTTAGATCACCCACACACAAGCTACCCATAGTTTCACTGTGTCATTGTTCTTACAATCGTTAAATATTGTAGTATATATATATATACTACAATATTTAACGTATATATATAGAATCTACAATGTAAATAGTCATGAAAATAAGAAGGAAACGCATTGAATGAGAAAGTGTGTCCAAACTTTTGGCCTGTACTATATATATATATATATATATATATATATATATATAAAAAGTGTTAGAGTTTTGAAAAATGTGTATTTTGATCATTGGTTGTGAGTTTTGTGTCTAGAGTTTTGAAAAATGACGTCAAGGTTCGGAAATTAGTGCCAAAGTGATTGTAAAAAACTGTAATGATTGTACGAACAATGACACAGTGAATCTATGGGTAGCTTGTGTGTGGGTGATCTAAAGTAACGTTTCAATGGTATTTCACAATCAATTAGTTTTTTTTAACCAATGATTGTGCAAGTGCAAGATTTATTTAAAGATATGAATGCACAATGCATTTGAACATTGGACAGTCTATGTTACACAAGATGACCGTTTTGAGTTTTGTGTCTAGAGTTTGGAAAAATGACATCAATGTTCTGAAATTAGTAGCAAAGTGATTGTAGAAAAGTGTAAAATACAATTAGTAGGGCCTCTGGTAGTCTCGCATAGCCAGCTCTACCTCCACAGCGTTGCGAAGGAGGGTCTGGCTAGATTGGACAGATAGTCTAGCTAGTTGTCTGGATTTACCCTGCAGAGATCAGCAGTTAACCATAGTCCTCATAAATCCACCGGAGTTTACAATGCCAACACAAAGAAAGAGGAAGGTGAGGGACATTCTTCCGAAATGAGGGACATTCGGCACCAAAAAATCCCAGAAATGAAGCGTTGTTGATAAAGACTAGGCCTCTGGTGGCTCGGGAATTTACATAAGGTGCTGACCATGATCCACAATGTTCCTGGAGTCTGGCTTTGTTGCATTTTGCTCCCCATCTCCCTTCCCTCATTTCCTCACATCTTTCCCCAGTCAACTCTCTAATAAATGCAGGAAAATTCAGTAAGACGGTTATTTTTTCCTCTTCTGTCTTCTTATAAACAAATCAAGACTGCACTCTAAAATGAAAAAGCTATTGTTTCCCAATACAGTGGTACAGGCTTTATAGCTATTTATATTGCCAGAATTGCAGGGGAAAGTAATTACAGCTTCAGTCAAAGGTGACAAAAAGAGAATATTGTTACGGGAAAGAATATCTTGTTATATTTGATTGTATCTGCAGATATTGAAGCACTTGAAAGAGTTGTGTAAAATCCTTGGAAAGAGCAAAAAGAACACTTTTGAAACTTACAAGTACATTCAGGGGCTGAGTTGTGATCTCCTTGCCCCTGCTAACCTGGCGGTCATCCCATACAGCGACCCCCAAACGTGATGCCATCAGCTCTATGCAAAATATGCAATTAAATAACAAGCAACCTGCTTTTGAATAGAAAATAGGACTAAAGAGGCAACAACAAGCTTTTCCTCCATCTGTCGCTTTTACCATTTCACCTTCTCTCTCTCTGTGTGTGTGTGTGTGTGTGTGTGTGTGTGTGTGTGTGTGTGTGTGTGTGTGTGTGTGAGAGAGAGAGAGGCCAAAAGCACTCATTTGGATCAGAGAGCCAAAAGTTTATTAGCTCGTACACTGTACCACCATTCTAATTGGTCCTTGGCTGGCTGCCACTGAGCTCCCAGTTTTAGCATCTGAAACAACATTTCCACAGTTGGAAAGTAATGAATCACAATTACTCATGTTACTGTAATTTAGTAGTTGTTTGTGAACTGTTGCTTTTTAAAGTAGTTTTTTTTTAATCTGTAATTTTACTTTTACTTAAGTACATTTTGTTTGAAGTATTGTGCTTTGCTACATTTCAAATCACATATGTTACTGAGTAAACGAAAAGAAATTAAAAAAAAAGCTCTCTACAACAAAGCACAATAATATGGCTTGGTGCCCTCATCAAATTGTGTAGAGTAGAATATAGTTGTACTATATCAGGAAGCTTGTCTTGACTTGATCTACAAGAGGAACAAAAAAAAAAGTTTTGTACAAAATGAATCGTTTGATTTGATTCCCACATGGTGTCCCTGTCACTGTCGGGATGGGAACGAGCCACTATCCTTACAATGATCCCAGTGTTTTACATGTAGAGTAACTACATGGAAAACAGAGCTGTGATAGGAGTGGGAGTTACTACTAGAGGACCTAGGAGTCAATTCTTACAGTTAAAATATAATTTGACAAGATTTGCCCCAAACAAAGTCCATACCTCATGCATTTCTTCCACTAATTTTCATTAGAAATCAGCTGCTGCCCAGTAAGTTAAGGAATATTGTGTCTGTGTATAATGTATACACATTTCTTCTTTGGGGGGATATTCCTGTACTGCTAATGGCATCACTACTCCCTCTAAAATGATGATGTCACAATGGGGTTTATTCGCTAAACTCACATTTCACAATCCACATTCCAAACACTCACTCTTTTTCTCACTATTGCGCACCAATAAATGTCTTTAATCACTTTTTAAAATGGAGTCTCTCCTGATTGAAATGAAGCTTAACAGAGTGTTAGAATTCAATTAGGAAGACTCTTTATGCTCTCATTTATTCACTCTGTCTCTCTCTCTCTCTCTGTCTCTCTCTCTCTCTCTCTCAATCAGTGTGTACGCGTTCCCCCTAGACCAACTTAAGGTGAAATGGTGACTTTTTCCACTGTTTTACAAGTCACACAAAGCACTTTAAATAAGAATAACCAGAAAAATAATGGTGGGAGGACCAAGGTAACAACATAACCCGATACAATAATAATTCTGGGCATAATGTTAAGCACTAAAATCCACTAAAATGTCCAGGATGCCACATGCCATGTGCATATGTGCGTTTTTTTAAAGCCCCTTGAGGCAAATTTGTGATGTGTACTATTGGGCTATATAAATAAAATTGACTTGACTATGTATTTGTGTGTGTGTGTGTGTGTGTGTGTGTGTGTGTGTGTGTGTGTGTGTGTGTGTGTGTGTGTGTGTGTGTGTGTGTGTGTGTGTGTGTGTGTGTGTGTGTGTAGCTCAGAGTGAATTTCCACATCCCCTGAGGTCAGGGCTGTTAGAGTGTTGAGTGACTCAGACAAAGTTTTCACATGATTTCATGCTTGCATGGGAAGGGAAAGTGTGTGCAGCAGTGGCCAGAACAACACGCACACACACACACACACACACACACACACACACACATATGCCAAGCTAATGCCCATCAACATTTATCAGCTAACTTGATTTTCCAAAATTTGGCTGTAAATAATTGCTGCTTGATTGTCTTAGGCTACCAAGTTCCACTCAAGCGGTGGCCCATGATTCATTGCTGCTGTGCCGTGACTCTGGTGTCAACACACTCTGATATTCAGAGTCAATTCCAAAATCCCTATTACCTAGTCTATATCCACCACATTCCACTTCTGGGATTGCTCCGGTTCCGGTGACATGCAATCATCAGTCCAATAGCTAAGAGGAATCAATACATAATTAAATAAATAATCAATAGTGCCCATTATAAAATGTCTCTGATCAGTTCAGTAACTGAATGCTCCTCGGCACAAACGATGTAATGGCAATGGTAATTTGGTTTTCGTTAGGGGTATTCGAAATCTACGTCCAGAGGGGGGGGGGAATCTGAGCCAAGTGGATCATCCAGTATCCTCAGGGCCAGATTGAGGGTATAATGTTCTGTGAGGTTGGAGATGCTTTTAACATCGGATCCAGTCATTTTCTTGCTCATTTTAGTCAACTCGTCCAGCATGTTCCTGTTCTGGACAGAAAGCCCCCAACACTGGATGGCGATGTTTTGTCTGCATTAAAACTATGCTGTTTCCTTAAAAAATAGAGCCGTTGCTGTGCTTTCGAGTATTTTGCTAGTGTGTTGGCAGACCAGGTGAGTTTGTAATCAATAATAGTGCCCAGGTACTTATACTCCTCCACAGTCTCAATGAATAGTAACAGGTTGCAGTGGACGGGGCCTTTTCCTAAAATCAATCACCATTTCTTTTGTTTTTGAAATGTTTCAAATTAGTGACTTTTGATTGCACCATTCATGGAAATGGTCAACCTCAGTCCTGTAGTCCTGTTCGTTATCTGTTAAAAAACCGACTAGGGCAGCATCATCTGCAAACTTAATCAGTGAGCAGTTGGAATGGTGGCTGACACAATCATTAGTATATAAAATAAATAACAATATCTCAGATCTTTGCAGGGTAAATTCACAAAGCTATCCAGACTATCTGTCCAATCTGAGTTTTCTGTTGCACGACTAAAACAACTTTTCAACGTACACGTTCCACCAAAACAAGTTCCTTCCCGAGGCTATTTCTTTTCAGTAGTATTTTGATCTTCTGTGATCTTATTTTTATTTTGTCTTATTTTTTATTTCTTGTATTTTCTGAAGGTGTGTGAGTGAGAATGTATGTATGTCCCTATAACTTGCGGCTGTAACAGAGTCATTTCTATCTATCTATCGATCGATCGATCTATCTATCTATCTATCTATCTATCTATCTATCTATCTATCACACACACACACACACACACTCACACAGACACACACACTCACACAGACACACACACACACACGCACACACACACAAGCTGCAGAGTGCTGTGCGTGTGTGAATGAGAGAGTGTGCACGTTCAAAGCAACTGCATCACAGAAGGGAATTCAAATTATGAAATGTGCTCTCATGTATTCCTTGCATGTCCGTAGCAGCCAGGGCTGCTTTTTTCATCCACTTCAACCTCTCAGAGTGATGCCCCACAGAGAGAACTTAGTGTCCTCATTCTGTCACACAGAGGGAGAGAGGAACAAGGTGGGAGGGGACAAAAACAGAAAGACACAGTAGCGCTCCTTCTCGAAGCCAATAACCATGCGTCCAGCCTTCTTTGTGAATATTGCTGAAAGGGGAACGTATCTCTCATCTCCCAGGGGTTTGAGCACCAACAGCACCGCGACTGGTTTTCACTGAAATATCAAAGTTAGGAAATCAAAGTTCAGAGTTAACTTTGACCTCAGTGTCTGTGGTTCCACAAAACATACTACATTCACATTGCTACATTTTGATTTAAAAAAAGGAATATATTTTCCTATGTTTCTCCCCTCTCATTCCCCCTGCTCTGGTTTTTCCCCCTCTCATTCCCCCTGCTCTAGCGTTTCCCCCTCTCATTCCCCCTGCTCTAGCGTTTCCCCCTCTCATTCCCCCTGCTCTAGCGTTTCCCCCTCTCATTCCCCCTGCTCTAGCGTTTCCCCCTCTCATTCCCCCTGCTCTGGTGTTTCCCCCTCTCATTCCCCCTGCAATGTCATTTCCCCCTCTCATTCCCCCTGCAATGTCATTTCCCCCTCTCATTCCTCCTGCTCTGGCGTTTCCCCCTCTCATTCCCCTTGCTCTGGTGTTTCCCCCTCTCATTCCTCCTGCTCTGGCGTTTCCCCCTCTCATTCCCCCTGCTCTGGCGTTTCTCTCTCTCATTCCCCCTGCTCTGGCATTTCCCTCTTTCATTCCCCCTGCTCTGGCGTTTCCCCTCTCATTCCTCCTGCTCTGGCGTTTCCCCCTCTCATTCCCCCTGCTCTGGCGTTTCCCCCTCTCATTCCTCCTGCTCTGGCGTTTCCCCCTCTCTTTCCCCCTGCTATGGCGTTTCCCCCTCTCTTTCCCCCTGCTATGGCGTTTCCCTCTTTCATTCCCCCTGCTCTGGCATTTCCAAGCCCACTTCTGACCCGTTTGGGTTTGGAATCTGCGGAGTTGGGTTGCAGTCTCAACGGACGCAAACGGAGACCTTTGGCAACACCGACACTGACGCCAATGTTTCTTTGGGTCTTATCGGTCACGACGTCTCGTTCTCTGAGACTAAGCGACTAATGTTACCATGGCAACTATCAGAAGCGGGCGTAGTCTACACACGCTGCCTCCTGTTCATGCCCAGTATACCAGAATGTTGATGAGAGATGAGGTTTGGGTGCGTTAGTTTAAACAGAGATTAGTTCTTCTACTGTAGCTTCTGGCTCAAAACTCTGCTTATAAACCAAAACGTAGCAGTGTAAACCATAGCTGCCAACACTCCTGTTTTTCCCAGGTTTCTCCTGTTTTTTAGCCCTGTCTCCCGGACCCCTCCCGGTTTGTTTTTTCTCCCGTAATTTGCATGGCCCAAACTCCTTTATAAATAATCAGACCAATATGTTTGTCTAATGTTGACCAGTTGCCATATCTTGTATGAAACGCATCCTATTCACACAATCCACACACCATATACAATTTTCAACCCATTTGTCACCTCAACCTGGCAACCTATAGCCAAGTTGCGCAGTTGATCTCTGCGCAAGCTTCGCGGAAAGTTCAGACCCAAAAGCGAGCAGATAAAAGTGGCAGGTGAAGGCGGTGTTCCCGCAAAGAAATCGAAATATAGCTGTAAATTTCAACTGTGTGGGGCGCAACAATTTACATGCATCTTACCTAGTCATATCGACAACCTCCACACGTTTTGTAATCTGTGTCGCATTGATTTTAATGTAGCGCATGGCGGGAAAAATGACATTACCCAGCACATTAAAAGCACCATCACGTAGAAGAGGCACATGAGGGCACATGGGCGATTTCATCCTTCGTCATGAAGGAACAGACAGAGGCAGAAAACATGAAGCAAGCTGAACTCAAGATGGCAATGTTGGTAGCACAGACTTACAGTACAATATATGAATGAATACAATATACATATACTCAAGTTAAATGCTGATGTCTCAGAACACGGCAACACCACTTAACCCTTGTATGGTGTTCATATTTTTGTTACACAGCCAATGTTCCCACCACATTATCAGGCATTTAAATCAATACAGCCATAACAATTTATGTAAAATTACTTAATAGTTAAATTACTTTAGCTCAATTACTAATCATATATACATCATTTATGGTTCATATTTGCCATTTACCCCTGTGAGATCACATTTATATATGACCATTTTCGTTTTTTGTGAGAAAATAAGGAAATTCTATTATAAAAACTCTAAAAAAATAGAAACAAGATTTTTGATCATTATTGGTGCTTATTTCTTAGAACTTAATCAGAACAGGTGAAAGGGCTTGGAATGTAACAATTTTGTAACTTTGTGTGGGAATAGCAGGTGCAGAAAGACAACAGTTTCATAGCACCTACATTTAAACCTCATATGTAATAGTTATGTGTAGGAGGGGGGGGTGTACTATGTGCAGTCATTGAAAATATTTCTCTTTGTTCTTCACAGAAAATGAGCCAAGGCCAGTGAGTTAGAGTTAGAAAAAAATGATAAATAGTATAATTTTTATTTTAGCAAACATTGAAAATGGGTCCCACAGACCCAAACACCACACAAGGGTTAACGATAGGTCCAGCAGGGCAACAGAGACGTGCAGTCAGACAATCAGACGGGTTGTCCACAGCGTGGACCTTTTGAAGGGAAAGTGTGGATGGGACTTCAGACCTCAACATGAAAAAGAAACCCTGACAATTTTCGACCAAGCAGCACTGCGGAGCATCCTTCACTGCGTACCGCTGTTATATAATTAAACTGCTGTTTCAATATTTCATGAGTCACCGGGTCACCCGCTCACAACGCTGTGTGGTCAGTGTTTTGGATGGTGCAGCAAAACACCCACATTGTAGCTGTCGCATTGTTAGTGATCACAATCAATCATTTCATATTTTACATCAAAACAACAAAATACTTGCACGCTAAGAAATAAATCTGTAAAAGAAAAGAAAAACTTCTGGCAGGTCATTAAACCGGACTTTGTCCCGTGATTAAAAACAGAAATGTTGTGTCTTCTAATGCACATGCGCACACACACACACACACACACACACACACACACACACACACACACACACACACACACACACACACACACACACACACACACACACACAATACAGTATTTGGGGCCACTTAGAAGTTTCCATTGCACTCCATTACAGACAGAATACCAGCTGAGATCAGTTGCATTGTTTTTTTAACCAGGGCAGCAGTTTTCAGATTACATTATGTGCTTACATAATTGCAAAAGGGTTCTCGACTGTTTTCTCAGTTAGCCTTTTAAAATGATATCAGATTAGTAAACAAAATGTGCCTTTGGAACATTGGATGAATGCTCGCTGATAAAGAGAGAGAGAGAGAGAGAGAGAGAGAGAGAGAGAGAGAGAGAGAGAGAGAGAGAGAGAGAGACAGACAGAGAGAGAGAGAGAGACAGAGAGAAACAGAGAGGGGAGAGAGAGAATACGGTATATTCCCTTTGAGAATTCAAATCCAAAAAAGGTTAATAAAATGTTGGCAGCATTTAAATCAAGCTGATTAAAATTCCAGTGCATACAAAATGCTGCCCTTAAACACGGTTGACTCGCTCTCTTTCGTGCCATAATAAACCAGATCCCTACTGCTGGCAATGCCGAGCTGCCTCACAGTAAACCGGTTGTCAATTTTATGTTGAGGCTGTGGGGGTGTTGTCGGCAGTTGCTGAATGTAACTAATAAAGTAACTTGTAGTCTAACTTTGTTACTTTTTAAATCAAGCAATCTGTAAAGTAACTAAGTTACTTTTTCAGAGTAACTGTGGCAACACTGGGCATGGCTAGCAGCTAAATATGTGTTTTCCTGCCACAATATAAGTCAAAATAAGTAGAGAATTGTATACATTATCATTTGTATTATTCTTTTCTATTTTTCTTTTACCTTTTTTCTATTATTTTTTTAACGTACCCTTTGAGGGACATGCACAGAATTTGTTTATTATCTGCAATTATATCACAATGATCCTGTTCACTTGTATTATTATATCTGATGTATTTACTCCTTCTTGCTGTTTATATGTATGTGTTTGTGTCAATGCTTTGGCAACACAGATTTATTATTTTTTCATGCCAATAAAGCAAACTGAAATTTAAATTGAAATTGAGAGAGGGAGGGAGAGAGAGAGAGAGAGAGAGAGAAGGTCTGCGACGCTGCCATTAACCACTAGCCTGGCATAGCCAGACTCATTTGCAAATGCATAGATCTCTTATTTTCGATTTTCAACAATGGCAAGAAATATGCAATACAATAACAGCAGGTTGATTGATATTTGATCAGCACCTAGTTTGACAGTTTGATCGGAGAATGTGAGTCTGGTGCTTTGAGCTGGACGGAGAATGCCAGTTACGTCATCCAAGCATGGCGCTCCTCTGTCACTCATCATCTTACACATGTGAGATAACTGTTGTGATTGGTCCATCCAGCATCTGGACGGCTGGAAATCTGTCTAAACGGGAGGGGCGTCAGACGCCAGAGCAAATCAAATCAAGCATGAGCCGGCAGATTTGTCTGGTTTCCAGGCTAAACAACAACGATAAAAAAAGAAATTAGCGCTGAACCATTCATCGTTTTCAAAATGAAATCGCGATTTAAAGTATTCAATTAGCTAATCATGAAGACCACTATTGATTAAATGTGAAATATATTTAGTTAAATATTTGGTGTAGCATTTGATTTCACATTCTTTATTCCTCTTTTTTATTATTATATTTACTGTTTTAAATGCTGGAATAATGTTAAATACCACCGATTGTAATAATACGTAGATGCTGCCATTGAACCGAGGCCTGTCTGACATTTCAGTTTACAGGAAAGTACTGATATTCTTTTATTGGAATTGTTTTGTTATTATTACAACTTTATCTTTTGTGATAAATGGTCAATGCTCCATGCTTGTTAAAAGAAAAACACGTATTGCTGGCAGTTCATATCTACTGTATTTTCCCGTCCCTGCATAAGAATATAGAGCGACTTTGATGGTGTCTCGTGTTACACAGTGAATATTGAACTTAAGGTATAATAATTGCAAATTAAATTGTAATCACAATATCTGGCAGAAAAATCACAATTAGATTTTTCCCCCAAAATCGTTCAGCCCTAATAGAAATCTCACTCCCTAATTTCTCAAACACCACAGGCTTGAGAGATAATGGAACAACTCCAGCTTTGGTAAACATCTTTTTTACTTCTTCATACACGCTGAGAATTCACCCTTCGCTTAAGAATGAAGAGGGAAATTACAGACCACACGCACTTTAATTAGTAGTAGTGTGTGATGGGATTTCCATCAGATTCTCTACACGACAGTGGGACGCTAATATTTGATTACATTTGTGAAAGCATGGAGATACAGTAGGCATGGAAATCAGTTTGTGATTACATTGGATATGCATGACTGGCTGTGAAAGGAACATAGACTTCCTGTTGACTCCTATTTATTTGTGATTATGTGACTTTTAACAGTCAATTTGCTGTTTTGAACCTCACAGGAGGCACAGATCACTACTGCTGAGGAAGGACATTTTGTAAAAAGACAAAGCCTTTTCTAGTGAAGAAAACATTTTTTTTTTTTTTTTTTTTTGCCAAACAGTTAAAGCATAGAATGTCTTTGGCTCACGCGGCAACACCTAACTGTGTCCATCTGACTTTGAGGCCTCTTTCACACTGGCTGCGTGGCGTGAGCGTTTTTATTTCAGCTCCCATTGTTAACAGGTTAGAGCTTTCACACGCACGTCTCGAAAACGCGTGCACGCTAGAAATAGAACCGACGCCTATTTTGGAACGACGCAAGCGATTGGAAGCATTTCGAGGCAAAACAGAATACAAAAATATGCTTTTTGTAGTTTTCTACTAATAGTTATCTTTATTATGACTATTATTGCCACTGTTCATCACACCCCAACCGGCACCGTCAGACACCGCCCACCAAGAGCCTGGGTCTGTCCCATTGACATATATACAATGGACCAATAGACCCCGTTGCTCTGGACGGAGACCAGTGAAGGCTTTAGAAGCACTTTTCCGGTGATCACTTGCTTTACTGCGCAGCCTCCAACTGACAGAGACAACGTAAATGTGACGTGAGCAACGTGTCTGTAAGTTGTAAGTCTTCTGGTAGCTGTGACAAGAGAAATCTCAATCATTTCCAATCTTACAGAGACGGAGAGTGTAGGTATATGTAAGGAGATAACATAAGCACAGGCTAATTATTGCTAACTAACATGCTAGTTAACATTAGTAATTAAACCTAAACAGCTAATGTAAGTCGAAACTGCCTGTGAGCTTCTCCTGTACTGTACGGTAATTCCTCTACTGTGCGACAGTAGGTCACTTGGTTATGACACAATCGTTAACTTATTTTTACAAAAACGTCTGCTATGGAGCTATAACGTGAGGTACAAGGTAATGAAGCCTTTTATACATTGTCGTGTTTCTTTATAAATAAACAATGTACAAATAGAGTCTTTAAACTCTTCAGATGTAAAGTTATTTGCAGTCAAGTGACGTAAAATAAAAATGGCGGTCAGTGTAATGCTAACAAGAGGTGATCGCTTTGTAGCAACAAAATGGCGTAATCGGAGGTTTCGCGTTCTGAAGCGAAGCTTACCCCCTTGGTCTGTCCCAGGTTTCTCCCTAAAAAGGAGTTTTTCCTCGCCACTGTCACACTAAATGCATGCTCTTGGGGGAATTACTGGAATTGTTGGGTCTTTGTAAATTAGAGAGTGTGGTCTAGACCAGTGGTTCCCAACCTTTTTTCCTTGGCGCCACCCCTACTCATGTCTAAGAAAAGCTGAGCCCCCCCCCGAAACCAAAGTTGAGGTAACTCTCGAGATACAGCCTTACTTTCTTTTTTGATACAGAGGAGTTGTCGGCACATTTACGTTTCTCCGCCATGTTTCATTAATAAAACAGTGACGCCGTGGCGGCAGGACAGATGAGGATGATAGCAGCTAGCAGCTGACCTGATGACAGCAAGGCTCCCAGGTTAAGAGGTCCCGGAGGTTTGGCCTACTAAGTATATGTAAAGTGTCTTGCGATAACTGTTGTTATGTTTTGATACTATAAATAAAATTGTCATTTTGACACAAATACATATTAATAAATGACATTTTGATGTTTGAAAGTCTCTAGGTTTTGACATAAATGCAGATAGAAATGTAATTTATTTATAAATTTATAAATATTGCACCTGCCAATACAGAAAAAAATATTCTGTAGCCTATTTTGCCGTCAATACTGCCGACGTTGTCTTTGCTGTAATCAAATCAGTATATATTTATTGTTATATGTTTAACATGAAGTCTACTACTGCTTGAGTGCAGTTTATCAATGGGAAACATACATGTGTCCAGACAAAGCTAGCAGCAGCAGCAATGCGTCAGACACGTTTCTGGTGTGCAAAAACATCGAAAAATCCACGCAGCCGCCACGCAACAGAAACGCTACGCTCACGCCACGCAGCCAGTGTAAAACGGGCCATAGCATTCTGGACCGTGGCCCTCTTAGGCTACAATTACATTGCTACATTTTGGTTTCAAAAGGAATATCTTCTGCTACGTTTCCCACTCTCATTCCTCCTGCTCCGAGCTCCTAAACCGGAGACATTTCTGACCCGTTTTGGTTTGGAATCTGCGGGGTTGTGTTGCAGTCTCAACGGACGCAAACGGAGACCTTTTGCAACACCGACACTGACGCCAACATTTCGCCACCTGATTGGGTCTTATGGGTCACGACATCTCGTTCTCTGAGACTACTAACCTTACCATGGCAACTATCAGCAGCAGGCGAAGTCTACAAGCTGCCTCCTGTTTATGCCCAGTACACCAGAATGTTGATGAGATATGAGGTTTGAGTGTGTTAGTTTAAACGGAGATTAGTTCTTCTACTGGAGATAAAAAACACTTTTGGCTCAAAACTCTGCTTCGAAACCAAAATGTAGCAATGCAGATGTAGCCTCAGATCACAAAATGAGAATGTGTCGTTTCCATATTTAGGGAAAACAAAGTTTGTCCCAAAAAAAAACATTGATGGCTTCAATCAGGTGTTCCAACTGCTTTGTTCGACTATCTGTTCCGTCGTAAATATGTATCTTTGTGAGACATTAAACACCTGTCACCTTATCAAAAACAGAGAGCGCGAAAAAGCATGAAAACCTTCTGAAGCGCATATAGCTACAGTCTTGCAAGGGATGTATTATTTTGTAATGACTTTCATAACTTAATAACTTAAAGATATAATCCTTAAGCTTGTTTGTATAAAAAAATACCACATTGGCATTTTGTTGCGCTAACAGCGATTCAATGGTCTTGCTTTCTATAAAAGCTTTTCCTTATACTATTTGGCATGGTCTGTGTCAGCTGATTAAAATCCTACCATTCAGTTTATTACAAAGATTCATTGTCATTGACTCTGTAGTTTGTTCATTAAGCGATCAAATCATTGTCCATAACACTTTCATATTCTAGTGCTGCTTTTGCTGTCCTCCATTTCATTGACCATAAAAAAGTAAGTTTCATCGGAGGAGGTGTTTTTAAATGTTTTTCATCTGGTTTTATACATTTTAGTCTATGTATTCGTATATATGTATGTATGATTGTTGTCTTTTCCTGTTGCACTGCAAGTGGCTGGTGGAGAACAGCCTTTTCATGTATGTAAGTACACAAGGAACTATGACAATATAAAGAATCTGAATTTGAATCTGATATTAAAACATCTCGTCACGACTAGAGATCTTAGATCCAATACCAATTTTTGTTTCCCGATAACGATACCTGAACTTGCGTATTGGCTGAATCCGAGTACTGATCTGATTGTTAAAAAAATACTTATATTTTATTATGTTTTAACAGCTGTATTCTACTACCCCTGTATGGATGTGACATGATTTCTATCATTGTTGTCGAACTGGCTCAGGTTAAACTCTTTGTGAAACATGAGCAAACACAAACAATAAACGCCATAGAACTTTCTTTTGTTATCCAGTTTGCCAGTTAGTCATAACAGAAAAAGAACATAAATAAACTACTTTAAAGTACATTTTCTCCAGGGCTAAGTTACGTGCTGTGGGATTGGTGCATAGACTCCACTACTTTCTGATACCGATACCAGCATTGTGGGCAGTATCGGAGGCTTTTCACATACTGGAATCAGTATCGGAATATCTCTAGTCACGACCACCAGGTCTCATCATTTGCCCCGCCTGCCAAGCTCACTGTATACACCTTCTCGATCCAGATCCAGGGGCCTCATTTATCAACCGTGCGTACGCACAGATGTGTCTGTATGCAATGCATATGAACATTGCCACGCAAAGTGTGGAATTTACCAACTTGTACTTACACTCAGGAATGTGTGTAAATAGAAGCACAGCTCTGGCCATGCTTACGAACAGAATCTAGTGGTAGAAGAGCGAAACTACAAATAAAAAAATTTAAAGTGCTCATATTATGCTCATTTTCAGGTTCATAATTGTATTTAGAGGTTGTACCAGAATAGGTTTACATGGTTTAATTTTCAAAAAACACCATATTTTTGTTGTACTGCACATTGCCGCAGCTCCTCTTTTCACCCTGTGTGTTGAGCTCTCTGTTTTAGCTACAGAGTGAGGCATCTCACTTCTATCCCATCTTTGTTGGGAGTCGCACATGCACAGTAGCTAGGTAAGGACTACTAGCCAGTCAGAAGCAGAGTATGAGCAGGGGCGGATCTACAGGGGGGCAAGGGGGGGCAGCTGACCCCCCACTGTAGGGCCTTGCCCCCCCAGCTGCCCCCCTAACTTTGGTGTTCAAAAAACTTTGCTTGTAAAAACAAACTGCCACTATGTGCACAGGCTTCTTAAAACATTGAAACAAACAATTAATTTATATGAATTCATAATAAATAATAATTGTAGATGTAATCTTAGCCCCCTGCCCCTCAAATACTTAGCTACGTCCCTGCATCAAACGTGCAGAGCGGCGTTCGCACATTCTGGCTCGCACACACACAGCGAGTCTGCTGCGGTGCGGTGGCCCTGCATCCCGGCAAAGACTGGAGCGACCGAGCCGAGCCTCGGAAAGGGAAGTCAGTTTCCCCAGGTGAAGTTAAAACACACGTTTCATCTAAAGTTAAATTTGTAATAAATGTAATGTCTGCTAAAGGCGAGTCAGCATCAACAACAGCGCGTCCATTACGTTAGCCAAAAGTCAAATCGCTCACTCCTGGTTTGTAAGCGCATTCTGCTGTTTGATTAGTTTGATTTCAGTAAAGACAAGAAGAGCAAAATACAAAATATTACAAACTGGCATGTTTAAATTCATAACGTTTACAGAGGGTTGCCGTTTCGGTGGCGTTACGTTACAACACACTACGCAGTGCTTGCTGAGACCGATCATTTGTATATGATTAGTTAAGGAGTATTATAAAATCCACTTCCTCTCACATATCACGGCAATACGGCTGCACAAATTAAACCAGGCAACATCCTTTACTGTCAAACTGGGAAAACAACAAATACAACGGGGTTAAGAAAGCTAGTCTAAACATAACTGATGTGTGTATGTAATAAATCTCGTCTGATGTTATGTTTTTTAGGCTACTTATATTAGCTACAGGGCCATACAGTGTAATGTAATAGAAGAATAACAAGAGCTTTTCACATCTTGACTTTTGCAGGCCAGAGTAGCTGGAGATATTAGCTGAAGCCTAAAAGTGGGGATATTGCCAGCCAAGAAAATCCTGAGATGTGCACAGGAGGAAGAGAAGGAGGGAAATGAAGAAGGAGAAGACAGTAAACTGGAGAGACCAGGCAGGTCAGAGCAGGAGAAGACCACAGAAGGGGTTGCAGAAATGAGTGAAAGAGAAGAGGGAAAGGAAGAATTGACTGTGAGGGATGAAGAGGAGGCTGCAGGTTCAGAGAGAGGGACAGAGGCAGAGAGTGATCAGGAGGAGGCAGATGAAGATGACAGAGAGGAAGAGGAGGCTGCAGTTACCCCTGGACCATATGGTTGGTTTATATTCTCCTTACATATAAATTGCAGTACAGTAACATAACATGTCGTGACATCACCTTTTTTTTTTTTTTGTTTTTGGCTATTTCCATTCTGTTGTATATGTTATAGGGTTAGATATGTAAATATTTACATATACAACAACAGTTCACTCTTCTCAAGACATTTTACAGATAGAGTAGGTCTAGACCACACTCTTTAAGTTACAAAGACCCAACAATTCTCCAAAGAGCAAGCATTTGGTGCACAGTGGCGAGGAAAAACTTCCTTTTGGGCAGAAACATCAGACAGATCCAGGGTCTTGGTGGCCGCTGCCGGTTAGATACAGATGGATACAGATATACAGATATAGGGAATTATGATTCATATCAATTCAATGGTAATTATAGTAACAAAAAGGATAATGGAACTATGACTAGAAATAATAGTTGTAGCAGTTTAGGGCGTAGCAGGGCGTTGCGGGGCGTAGTAGGGCATAGCAGTTTACGTATGGGGGTTTCCATGTACCGTCTTCCCCTGCCACCCTACCAAGATCTCTCGCTACCCCTTTGCCCCCCCATGTAAAATGTTCTAGATCCGCCACTGAGTATGAGGGAGTGCCATGCTAGCAGCTAGGCGAGCATTATAACGTGTGTTACAAAGTGATGCACGTTCGTCACGGAAGTAAAGGCTGGACTACAACAGAGCTGTTGGGAGCAGTTTGTGAACAGTGTTTTCTGTTGGAGATGGTAAGTCCCTTTCGGGTGGACTTTGGGCTTTTTCAGTTTGTAAACCGATAACATGCACAAAAAAGATATATATAACACAATAAAGGAAAGGGAAAAAGGGGGTGTGGCCTTGACCAACTGCCACTTTGCTCGTTTGAAAGCCATGATGTCTCTCTCTCATGGGTGGGCCAAATTCTCTGGGCGGGCAAAGCAGAGAACGGGGAGGTAACCTTGCTCCTTATGACCTCATAAGGAGAAGATTCCAGATCGGCCCATCTGAGTTTTCATTTTCTCAAAGGCAGAGCAGGATACCCAGGGCTCGGTTCACACCTATCGCCATTTCTAGCCACTGGGGGACCATAGGCAGGCTGGGGGAATGCATATTAATGTTAAAAAAAAGCTCATGAAGTGAAATTTTCATGCCATGGGACCTTTAAATTGTTAGACTCCAAGCTGTCGCCCCCAAAGTCCTCAATGACAGTTTTTGCTTTTATTTTCAATATGTCTGAATCTTGATGACTGATATATTATAGGGATAGACCGATTATCGGACCTTGCTGATTATCGGGCCGTTTTTTGGCATTTTGCAGATTGTCTGTATCAGTGTTTTATTTGCTTGATAATCGATGAAGTTAATGAATACAAAAATGCGCTACTTTCAGTCACTGAGTCGGACTTCAGGTCCCGCCCACAACACTATCTGACTCTCTGTTACTGGCTATTGTGTTGAAAGTTTCTCATTTATTAAATCAATGCTCAAAGCATTTAAACAAAGTTTCTTACATTGCAAAATCTTAGATTTTCATTTTTAGTGTAAATGCAGATCAGTTACAAATATTGGTTGTCTGTTTCATGAACTACTAGTAAACACTATCGGTATTGGCCTTGAAAAACCAGTATCAGTCGATCCCTAATATATTTCTCTTCTCTGTGCTAGGTTGTGCATTGTCCGTGTAACTTTACTCTGCCTGAATGCCAGTGTCTTGTCATGTGCAAAGCAACGTTTCAGCGCAAGGCTCAACATATTTGGGATATAACTGTATGATAATGTATAGAGGACTCTGAGTGAAAAAGGAAAATTCCAAGAGCTGCTGTGCTCCACTTTTCATTCACTGCCTGCTCTGATTGGCAGCACGGCTGCTGCATTGGGACAATAATGACATGGCACATGGACATATAAGGAGTGATGATCGTTTTTGGGTTTCTGCATCAGTAGGAGTACAGTATGCATAGGGAGGATGTGAATGATGTGAGCTGATGGCTGCCATTAGATGGCACTGCAGCTCACTACTTCACTGGGATATGTGCTCTGATAAAAACATACTGGCAGATGGTGGAACACAAACAACTGACCCGTGCCACCAGACAACACCCCAAATACTATCTATTTGTGGAACTGTGGCAACCCCTATGCACACTCAGTGATAAAGGGCCATTGTGTGTTTGTTTGTCTCTTACTTCATTGGAGGTGGTTTCCTGTTACAACAGGTACAAACCAGACCCTGGAACACCAGGCTTTAGCTTAGAAACACAGTTACAGAGTGAACCAATTAAAGAGTCCCCATATTTGTACTCTTGGGGTCTCCTAGAATAGGTTTACGTGCTTTGATGTTCATGTTTTATGTTTTTCATACTGCCCATTGCTGCAGCTCCTCTGCCTGAAACACTCTGTTTGAGCACTTGGCCCGCCTTCCTGAAAAGCCCAGTCTGCTCTGATTGGTCAGCTGGCCAACTCTGTTGTGATTGGTCAACCAAATTCAAACAAGCCACTGGGCAGGCTGTGCTTGCTCAAGCAGCACCTATGGGCAGCACATATAAAAGCTGGGCTGGCTTTCTCAATCAATGACATCATTAATAAAAGAAATTTCAAACAGGAATGTGGGCAAAAAAGTGCTGTCTGTGGGAGAGAGAAAGCTCCATTTAGAGTGAAATATGTTTTTTTTCTATTACATACACAAAAAACTATATAACCCACTAAAAGACAGAAAAGATCCATTCAAAGCTACAGGGAATGCAACATTGTTACTTGTGTTGGTGGTCTTGCTATCAGCTCTTAGAAATGTATAGCTAATTAATTCATTAATTATTTACTTGCTCCCATGTAAAAATGCAGTGCTTGTTTTGTCATTCATGTGTTATTGAAGTTTTTTTATTTGAAGGTATGTAACACATAAACTGGTCTAAATCGTCAGGTGTAGCCTGTTGATACTAACAGACTTACCTTTGGTATAGTTGGCATGCAGGTGAGTGAAGCTGCTTTATAATATTTTCAGTTCTGGTTGGAGGGAGTTAGTCTAAAAATGGGTTTGTACTGAGGGTGGTACTTATGGACAGGTCATGGGGGGTTATTGAAATCCAATGATTCCATATTCTGAGTAGGAATGTGTTTTTAATATTTTAAACTGACAGAAGCACAGTTTTGGCCCACAGAGTAGAGCATGTGTGCTCAGTGAACCTCCACTGGTTGAATAAAAGAGGTAAGCTCTTTAAAAATATTCACTGCAAACAACTGAATACATAATTAATGAAAAAAATGATTTCTTTAAGAGCAGTGAAACTGATAACATCCAGGTAGAGAGGCGTTCATGCATAACCTGAATTAGCCTCCTGGTACCTCTGGCTTCATGGGAAATAACATAATGAAAGCACAGAAAGTGTTTCTCCAGAGGACATGTTCTGCTATCATGCAGTTTTGAGGTGATGAATCATCTGCTGTGTATATTTGGCTGCTCATCTTCTCGTTAAAAAAAAACAAAAAAACTTTGAGAACTGTTAGCAGTGCCTTGTGAGCAGAATATTAAGTAATATACACCGTCTATGTCTGGTTCTTTCAGATGCAGACATGGATACCAGCTCCAGATATTTCTAAGTTCTAGTTGTGTTGCACTGTAACTGAAGATACTATAAAATTCTGTAATAGATGGATCAGCACCATGTCCGGCTTCAGGAATGTGGAGCTTGACCAACACGTGGGGAGGTAAGACAATTGTTGACTTTTAATAAATTGTGTTATCGGGTCAGGAAGTGATGAGACTTCATATATGACAGACTCTGTCTTTCATATTAAGGCAGCTTTATGTGAAAACACGGTACCGGGAGATGCATTCAGCTCAGCATTCAAAACCATCTCAAAATACATGGTGACTTTCTACTGTATTACTCATTATCTTTATGCTTACGTACAGTATCTTGGTTACATATTTTAAATAACCTCCTCCTATCATGGTTACGAACAACATGTTCATCCCACCACTCTGGCTCCATCTCAGTTCTTTCAAAGGTAAACAGGTGAACTTGGAATAGTAGCGGCCTCTGTCTCACACCAGTAGTGGCACCTTTGTACACACATACATGTCCAGCTGTCATCCTTTCTCACTACAGTCTACCTTTTTGTTTGGTATGGACTTTATTTTCGCTTATTAAATCCTCAAAGTCTACATTCCTCGTTTGTCTCTGCATTTGGGTCCTACATTTCCTGTAGCTCGTGACAGGTATGATTTGATATCTATGAATAAAATTGAATTGAACAGGTTGAAACACTACCATTTTGGTTGTAGCCTCAGGGAACTCATTTTAAATTTAGCAAAACTAGTATCGAGAATATCTGTCAAACTAAACAAACTAAAACCGAAACCATGATATGGCTTTCCCTTATCAAATCGCAAAAGACTCCGATTTAGTACAACAATATCAGACCTATAAACAGGCCTATAATAAGTATAAATAAGATACAAAATCAATATAAATGTGATTTTTGGGGGTTAAAAAAGTAACTAAGTAACTTACTCAGTACATTTTAAATTAGCTACTTTTACTAGTAATTTTACTTTTTTTTACTTAAGGGAAAGCCATATCATGGTTTCGATTTTAGTTTGTTTGACAGATAGCCTACATTGCCAAAGCAAGGGCGCAAAACAACGTTAGAGACCCTTTATGAGAAAATGAGAAGTTTTGAAAATGTTTTTGCTTCATTATTATTATTATTATTATTATTATTAAACTATGATGGTTATCTTGTTGTGTAGACTCATTTTTGATGAATGAGAGCGGTCAGCGCTAATCTCCGGTGACCACTTCATAATAAAAGTCAACTTGTGTTTCGCCACAAGTCCCTGCTGAGCACACCACCTCCACACACTCCTCTCAGAAAACCCCCGTATCGTTCCAAACTGTGAATCCAACGCAGCTGCTATATCCCCACAAGACATCCCATTCTTTTGGTTTTCTAATATAAAACTAGCATATTCGTCTAAAAACATTTTTACGTCCGTATCATTCTAACTGTCTCATTGATGTCCAAATGATTTCCGGGTATGCAGCCGCTTACTACTTACGATCGCTTCCGGGTCACGAAAAAAATGAATGAGGAATAAGATTTATACACACATTTTAATTTCCGAGTTCCATCTACAAACACATCAAAGACAATCGGATAACGAGATAGTTTTTCGTTTTACGTTTTTTAATATCAAAACAAAAAACGAATAATGGGTCGTTTTCCGTTTTTTGTTTTCCTATTTACTAATGGTCATTGGGAAACTGGCCGTTTTTCGTTTTAGTTTTTTTCCTTTCAAAACGAAAATCCGTTGGCCGCCAAGTACACGGACCCAGAAGCAATGTCAGTTTGTCCATCTATTATATAGTTTACTAGTTAAACTTGCTTAATGTTACTCCATTTGTGAGCATACAGTAGAGCTTTTGACTATCATCCTCAGCCATTCCATCTGAAAACAAAAGGGTTCAAAATAATGAAAAACTGTGACATGACAAAGAATGTTGTATTTACTCAGTGGAATCTGCTGAATGACCAGTGAAAGGAACCTAAAAACAAAACCACATCACTGTTATTCCTGGAGTCCTGTGAGTAGTCTGTACATAACTTCCCTGTGGATGAAGAAGTTAGCACATGGATGCGAGTCAGAAAACTTTCTAATGTCCGCATTGAGAAGAAGTGGTCGAACTACATTGAAACTAAGACCTGAAGTGTTGCTACTACAAGGCTTAAATATGTGGCATGCAGCTTAGATTGCACTGCAGCTGGATTCTCGCAATATCACACGAGAATCGCAGGGTCACATATCACGATACGATGCAACTTTGTCTGTTCACACCGAAATTCAGTTGGCGTTTCCAAGCAGCTCTGCGCAAAAAAGAAGAAAAAAAAAAAAAAAATACAAACAGAGCTAGAAAACAATTACACACATAGTACAAACATGAAAACATATAAACAGCCATGGTATTTTATATCCTCGGATCTAGATCTTAATTGCCAGCACACAGATTTGGGTTTAGCAACAGGATAGACTGATGTATGAAAGAGTTCTGTTGTATCTAAACAAAGGGACTCTAAATTGCCTGTTATCACATGAAAATCCATTTTTTCAGGCTTCAAGTAATGCATTTGTGTCTGTGAGAATATGACTGAAGGCCTCTAAGTCTGAATCCCACCTAGACGTAACGATACCACAGTGCTGCAGATCTTCGGTCGGTGAGTGGAGCTGTTCATAGTCTGGCGTTGCCAGACCTTCCTCCATAGCACTGCGGATGAAGGTCTGGCTAGTCCACACAGCCTTCCGGGATGGGAGAAAAATGTGCTCTGGTTAATTGGCATTTCTTTATAACCAATCAAAATCATCAACATTGACGGTGCCTCTGCAAAATAGCCTCAGGAAGGATCTTGTTTTGTTGGAACATGGGTACGTTCAAAGGTTGTTCTAGTCGTGCAACAGAAAACTCCGATTGGACAGATAGTCTAGCTAGCTGTCTTGATTTACCCTGCAGAGATCTGAGGAGCTGTTAACCATAGTCCTCAGAAATCCACCAGAGTTTAGAATGCCAACACAAAGAAAGAGGAAGGTAATGGACATCCGGCCTATAAGAGGGACATCCGGCGGAATATCTGGCGGCACCTGAATAATCCTGGAAGGGGAACGTTGTCGATATAGACTAAGCTGTTTGTGACAGGGATGATGGTCACTCCTCTCCTATCTCGCACCGCATGTTTGTAGAGAACGTGGTGCTATATCACTTGCAGACAACCTGACTCTGATTGTCTTTGTCTAGTGCAGTCATATTTGCAGTTTCATTCTTTGTACTGCATGCAACCAGGCCCGGATTGGCTAATCGGGAGCACCGGGAGAATTCCCGGTGGGCCGGTCTGGTTGTTTGGTTGTGAGGGCCTGTGTTCAGGTATGGCACTGGGTTGAAATCATAGTTGAATATTATGGATGCTGTCCCTATGCACTTTTTGTATTTACAGTATTTATTTTTTCTTGCAGCCTACCGTTCTCTTCATTCATACAGCCCACTGGCAGAGTGCAGCCTGGTTAATGATGACCTATTTATGTTCAGAGTCGTCCGACGGCAGCACCTTGCTAAAAAAAACAACAAACCGTCAGCGTACACAAGTCACTGGTGCTTGTTGGAGGATGCCACCGCGAGCAAAAAGAAGCTGTTTTAAACGGGTAATAGCGCAAAACGGCACTGAAAAAGCGTCAATTTAAAAAGGAGAGCTGACACAGCTGAGCTGACTAGAAAGTGACGCGGCCAGATGAACTTTTTCTATTTTTAGCAAAATGCCAAATGAAGACGTTGAGACAGGTAAGCTAAGTTAGTTTGGAGAAGTGCCTGCAAACCAGCGTTTATGTTTATGAATCAAACTTGTTGGTGTAGCTCCGCAGCAGCAGCTAGTAGGCCTACTAGTCCAGTTTGCTGCTAACAGTGACAGTGAAGAGCCAGTAAGGTTACCATGCAGCAGCAGCTATATGAGCCCAGAACTCCAGTTTGGGCAGGTAGGGTTGATCATTGACTGAATATTATAAGAATTAATAAGAGTGTGGTGTTGACCTGCTCTATATGAAAAATGCCCTGGGCTAATTAATGATGCCAGATGATTCGGCACTACCATAATGACACTGACTTGACTTGATCAGAAAGCTTTGTAAAAAGGAGAGATTTGTGCTGAGAATTATGACAATTTATAAAATGTGATTTAGTGTCAGAAGCAGAGCCAGTAGTGTGCATTAGGGATAGCTGCTGTCAGTGTGGATGGCACATCTACTGTAATCTGTTGTATCACAGTGTGTGAACAAGCAAACATGGTCAGATTAGCTACAATATAATCATGTACAAGTACAAATATTACTTATGACCCATTATGAAAGTTGTATGAAATATTCAAAGGAAAAAATAGATTATGGTGTCATTAGAAATTGCAATACAATGTATCTTGTTCTTTATTTAATCTGTGACTACTTATTTGCACAGAAACAGATTCTGATATTGTTCAACATTGGGTGGTTGTTAAGATGTTAACTTTTCTAATAAATCTACATTGTGAAGCAACACTTGGAAATAGTGATATTTTACAAAATACACTGAATTACAAGGATGTAGAGGACAGGGCGCTATTGCAGACTTATATACTAAGGTTTGATTAAATTTTTTTAATATAGTCATTCGTGAAGTAAAGTGGGCCGGTCTAAGGCATGAAAATCCAGGGCTGAAAATGAGACCCAATCCGGCCCTGCATGCAACTGCTACACACCAATTTCCATTGGGATGAATAAAGTTCGTATCTTATTTCATGGTGCTGTACACATGAAAAGTTATTGAAGTAAAGAGCCAAACACTGCTTAAAAATGGTCTGTTTTGAAAAATTACAAAAGTTGCTGTCTGAAAGGGGCTTTCACAAGGTGTTAGACCATCTGACAAGTATGCGTTTAAAGCCTTAGAATAGCTTAATCATCAGTATTTTGTTCACTCGGTCCCAAACTTCAGTTTTGTGGGTACAATGATGACTTTGTGGTGTAATTATTATTATTATTATTATTATTTTTTTTTATCCTTGTTGGTGACAGCTAGTTCTTTCAGTAGTATGCCATCTTCTTTAATGAGCCATCTAGAGCTGGTTAGCCAAGTTGATCTCATTTCTTCTTATTTTTACCACCATTTTCTTCTCTTTTCTTCATAGTTTTGCCGTTGACTGTCCAGATCCACAGCTTTATTAGACCTCAGCAATCCCTGCATGCGTGAGCAGGCAGATCTTTGTTGGCTGCGTTATTGGCAATTTCTGCACAAGGCTGAGTATTATTACAGTGAACAATATTATCAATATTTTCCCCTCACTTTCCTCCTGTGATTGTAATAACGTTGCACTGCCAGATCAACATTAGCTGCCTTTAGAGCGAGACGGTTTGCAGGTGAAAGACATGGCATGGTAATAAAGGCATTAGTATGCCCTGCCATACTTGCCTTCCATCAAATCCAAACAAAGCAATTACCTCTAACCGGGATTTGATGGTCTTTATGTAGATGCTTATTTTCTGCTGTTTGCTTGATAGAATACACAACTCAGCAAATGTTGCCCTTAAAGAGACTGCTGGCTGCAGTGATGCCTCTTTGCAAATGCAAAGACTCTGCAAATACAGCTCGGTCTGACAGGTCGGTTCTTTTCAAAGTTGTCGGTTGGAGTTTCTGCAACCCATGAAAACCTTAGCTGAAATGTGTCAACAACACAACATTCAATTCTTTCATTACAGAAGCATCACAAATATTTAGACAGAAGCATTCCTCCACATTCAGACGGTGCACTATGTGGCCACCAGAGGAGAGAAGAAAGGCACTGACGCTTCAGTTGACTTGGTTAAAAAACTGTGGTTTATTAGAACAGGGATCTTATTTTCATATGTTATAACATTGTACTACTCACCAAGTTAAATTATGTCATCTGGGAATGCTGTGACATTGCTAAAAAAAAACTGAGCTGTCAGACGAGTCAGACAAATCATAGTCTATATCCACGAACATTCCGCCAGATGTCGTTCTTTTTGGCCAGGGGTCCATTACCTTCCTCTTTCTTTGTGTTGGAATTTTAAACTCTGGTGGATTTATGAGGACTATGGTTGACTGGTCCTCAGATCTCTGCAGGGTAAATCCAGACAGCTAGCTAGACTATCAGTCCAATCTGAGTTTTTTGTTGCACGACTAAAACAACTTTTGAATGACACACGTACAGATGTACGCACCAAGGCACCGTCCGGCGCTTAGCGTCACCATTGACAACTGTGATTGGTTTAAAGAAATGCCAACAAACCAGAGCACGTTATTCTCCCATCCCACCAGAGGCCTACGAAGCAGGATTTGGCGTTAACGAGCTAACTTCAGGCTCAACCCAGGATTTTCTGTACTACGAAGGTGGATCAGTTGTTATCGGGTTCAATCGCCGTGGTAACTCATGCTGAACACCTAACCTGGTCGGGAGCAGGTTAAATTGGAGATCAGAGATCAACCGGTGTTAAAGCACCGCCTACCGACCAATCAATAGGTCGACTGATAACGCCGTCACCGTTCTTAAAGAAGATCAGGCGGAGCTTGGTGCAGAGAGAGAGAGAGAGAGGGGGAGAGAGAGGGAGAGAGGGGTGCGCTCATAAAAGTTAAAACATTTACATTTATTTTTTTTTTAGAGACCAACAACCCCTTTAACACGAGTATTGTTATGAAATATAGCCTATATATTTTAATGGGAGAGAATTACATATCGGCTTCTTGAGCCGTGTGTCGCCAATGCGCACATCGGTTTGAATTATGTTTTTATATGTTTTATTTGCTCTAACGATCGCTTCCCACTGCCAGGGTTGCAACTGAAATAATAGGCTAAAGCAACGACAGTTTATGGAAAGCACAAGTGTAATTATGGTCAGATCTTGGTCATAAACAAACCACCAGCTTGTGTGGTGCTTAATGTGCACACAGTTTTCGATGCAATGAGGTATAATGAGCAACATGCGTGCTTACTTTCAGTGTCACCCCCAAAATAGAGTGATTTTGATAATCTGGATTAAGTATTAGTTTGTTTACAACTTGTCTGATCGTTTGACTGCTGGTTGTTTCTAGCACCGTTGGACCGACTTTTGGCAATGTTACAGAGATCCCTGCAATTGACCTGGGGCCATAATTAGTGAATTTGGCCATATGTTGTCATATTTGACAGACATTTGAAACATAATAATAATCTGTTTCCAAAGGTACACAGTCTGGTGTGGGGAACGGAGAACAAGCCAGCGTCTGAGGACCGCAGGTTTCGGGGTGGGGTGTATGGATGGGGGAGGTTGGAGAAGTACTGTGGGGTCAGGGCATGGAGGGATTTGTAGGTGAGAAGGAGGGTTTTATATGTGATGCAGGACTTAATTGGGAGCCAGTGAAGGTGAATGAGGGTTGGGGTAATGTGCTGCCAGGTCTTGATGTGGGTGAGGACCCTGGCGGCAGAGTTTTGGACATACTGGAGCCTGTCTATAAGGGGCACACTGAACACAGCCTCTTGTTATGCAACTGTTATGCAGCATTAGTCTTTGATCAAATGCCTAATGGGGTCTGTTTTTACATTGAACTGAGAAGCCACCTCTTGGGTACGAATGAATCACAGCTCTTGTCTGAAAGCAGTGTCACGTTGTTATAGACAACATCATCATGAACCATGAGATCTTGAGTGTCATCAGTTGTCATGGAGACAAGTGGGCAAACTTCATTCCTCAGTTGTCTTGAACTTCATGAACATGGCATGACATGTGGTTGACAGGCCATGAAAAGTAGACTTAGTTGAACTACTAGCTCTCAGGTCACGTATACATTAATGGGTTACAAATGTGGGTCTTCTGATACTTTTCTTGTTATATTTGTGTTACTTCCATTTTCCACTGTGATTTGCAAGCCTTTTTATCTGTCCTGTGTACACAATTTAAAGACACAAACGCAGTCACAGTGTGTTCAAGTATTCAACACCTGAGAATACAGCAGATGCAGTGATTTGATTGGAGTATACTGCCAGGGTAATGCTCAAATATCATATTTGAGATGGGCGATAGGTAATTTGCCTTATAGATTATTTAATGATTATGTTGTGGGATGGGGCAATAATTGATAACTGTTGGAAATCACAATTCATTCTTGAGTCTTTAATGATTTCAGGCTAAGTGCAAAAGTCATAAAATGCTGGATGTTGACATACAGGATTATAGGGTCAGATCCCACTGCAGCCAGATAATCTTCCCACACAACCCAGTGTACTTGACTAATAAAAAGGTTTTTATTTTGTTTGAAATCTTGGCTGATGAATACAGCGTGTGAAAAGAGAATCTATAAAATCCTCCCTGCCTGGAATTATCAAAATGGTAATGAAAACACATGCATCAACACTTCGGGCAGGGCCTTGGATAGGAACGGTATGTGTTTGTCTTACCAGGTATTGACTCATTACCAGGGCTGGACTGGCCATCTGGCATACTGCATAATGTCCCGATGGGCCGATGCACTTTTGGGCCGAATCGCCGATATAAATAGGCCTTTTTTATTTTTTTGGGCCGGGCCGGCCCCTAAAGAATTCACAGCGGCCCATTGGTTAATTTTCTTTATTGGCACTGGCCTGATCCAATCAAATCCAGGGACCCCCTTTCCGCACTCCGGGCTGCAAATTTACGAATCCCACCATGGCCACGCCTCCCGGCCCTGACACACAAGCTGTAATAGTTATGCTGGAAGTTTAGCATCCACCGTTAAAATGGACAAACGACCACTAAAGTGCAAGGGAGGTGCAGAGAAATTACAGGACAAAAAATATTAAGAATCTACAGGCGGATTCCTCAAAAATTTCGGACATGTTTGGGGCTGTAGTAGCTGCTTCAACATCAGCATAACCTGAAGCCGAGGAGAGAGAAGAGAGAAACAGCATCATGACAGGGAAGAAGCCGCGAGGAGGAGGCGACAGGGCCACGCGAGCGAGTGAGGAAAAGATAGTAGGCTAGAGGACGATGTGGTAAGGAGTAGACAAATTAACAGGGACTCTCAGGAAGGGAGGGAGGCTGTGTATGTGTGTATGTGTGTGTGTGTGTGTGTGTGTGTGTTTGCGCGCGCGTCACGTCATAACGACAACAAGCAATTTGTCTGTAACATTAAAGTTAGTGGTTGTCAGGTAACCTAACTGCATAAGCTTACATTGAAAATGCTAGCGGTTAGCCTGTTGGGTAGCTGAAAAGTCAGTGTGATCTATAAAATCAGTGGTGATACAAGCATCAGTGTTCCTTGAATGGATTAATTAGCTTCTCTTGTATTGGTGCTCTTTTCCAGGGCATATACTACTCTCAGCTTTATTCTAGCTTTTAGGAAGGATTATGGTTATGGTTATTGTATTTAGCAGACACTTTTGTCCAAAGCGACAAAATATGAATCTTACAATAGTTAAAATTTAAATTTAAAGTTGCTAAGCCAATATTAAGCAAAATAGTAATAATAACAATGGCAATACAATATCAAATATCAATAATAAAAATATATATAAAAATACCATAAATATACAAATCATAACTCTAAGAATGAATGAATTATTTAAGTGTAAGATCAACAGATAAATCTTGACACCCCTCTTGAAGGATCCAAAACTATCACATGAACCCTGAACACTAGGCAACTCATATCATAGAATGCACGCATATTTTAAGAGGACTGTCTGCAGGGAATGTGTCTGACCAATCGGTGGGTGTGGGACGCCTGGGCCAAAAATGCCAGGGCCGATTTTTTGTCCCAGTCCAGCCCTGCTCATTACAGAGATGGAATAGAATGGAAGTGTAGTGTTTACTGTGTCCATGATGGTAGATGTGTTAGGTGGATTTCAAGCAGACAGACTTGTCTCCTTTCACTCCAGATGTGACCAAGACTCCAAGAACTTTTTTTTTGCTGATATGTTACATATTCCTAAATGCATTTGGGTTTCATGAAATGAGTACACAGCAAAGCAGGCCAGGTCATATTCCAGCAGTAACAGACTGTACACACGTATGCAGAGAGAGTAGGAGGAACATGGTTTTAATATGGATTTTCGACATGAAATAAACACATACAAACAGACTCTTTCAAAGGGCCCAAGGACATTGGATACCTCTACAGGCAGGCAAACTGACGAGAGCTCTTTAGAAATCCTCCCATTTAAGGTCAATGTCATCCTTAGTGCTTTACAGTTGAAATACCTAACATCTGAGGTGGTATTTCTCTGAATGCCAGCTCCAGCTGCTAACAAGCACAATAAACTCCCAGGCAAACAAGCGCATTGGAAATACCTCGCATTGTGCATCAGTCGTTACTCGAAATAAAAGCACAAAAAGAAAAACAGAGAGAGTTTCAGGCTTTTGTGGGGGAGAGAAGCTGCGGGGCGTCTTAACGCTTCAACCGTCTGCGTTTGTAGTGCTGCGGCGGAGAGAAGAGGAAATGTCATTCCTGTGGCCTTTTCCATCCAGACCAAACACACTCAGACATACACACACACCGCATGCGTCTGTCTTCAAACCTATCTATTGACTAGAGAATGGTGTTTGTGTGCTCAGTGACATTGTTTGCGGGCTGGACTACAGTATACATGAGTGGGTGATGATTGCAGGAGGAGTTGCTCTGCAGGTGAGTGAATGTGTGAAATGATTAAGTGCTTCTTCTCCTTTATGTCTCATCTTCTATCTAGAGGACTGCCAAACAATCACAGACAAATGGACATTTTGGATGCGAAGTTCAGAATGAGAGAGAGTGAAAGAATAAAGGCCATGTTCAAGTTTTTATCATTCCAACAACATTGATTAAACAGCTTTTTAATATTGTTCCCCACAGTTAAAATGGTGTCTAAGTTTACAATTATTTGTGCAATTGTAAGTCTTTCTTTATTCATTATGTCTGATGTCTCTGTGATGTAATGAGTGTCCAATGAAGGCCTGTATCAGATCCAACTAGTCCTCCAAACTAGAACCCTGCACAGGCTTAAAATGCTTAGCCCGGCCCTGGCCCTGGCCCAAGATGTCAGGCCCGAGCCCGACCCTTGACCTGCAGCTTATCAGAATTTTCGGCCCGAGCCCGACTGTAGCCCGTGTTTGTTTGTTTTTTCTCCTCCCGATACACAGCCTGTAGGCCATAGTTCAGTTTTGTTTCTAATCGCAAAGTACTTATATCTCGTTTCGTTCAGAGCGGTGGTGAGGCGCCGACGATCAGCCGGCCAGAGAGACATAAACACAATGGGCCAAACCTTTTTAACAACCTGTTTTTATTCCGAGATCATCAAATACCAACGCCAATGGGAGGGGCTCACATGCACTCACGTGCACAGAAGCTCGGATTACAACACATACACAGAGGGAGCGTGACTTCATTCTCTGCTCAGGGTGCATTAGTCCGCTTATATCTTTACGTAGCAAATATCTGTTCACTGCTATATGATCTGAATATTGAGTGCAGGACCTTTAAAACAAAATTTCTAAATGTTATATATGTTAGCTAAACATAAGGCGTCAATTAATGATCATTTACTTTTGCATTGAGGAGTGTGAGACTGTAAAGGCCTCATCCTGGAATGTGGGATATTGCCCTAAAAAGGGGTCTGTGCCATTACATAATTGGCCTTGTGTGTGTGTGTGTGTGTGTGTGTGTGTGTGTGTGTGTGTGCGTGCTTGCGTGCGTGTGTGTGACAGGGACAGCACTCCACACAAGAAAACTACAGCTGTGTTAAATTCTCATGTTTGTCATTCTTGGACCACAAATCAAACCAGTTTGGTGACAGGCAGCATCGAGTGATATGAATGCCATCAGCGCTAGTTTAAATGTTATTGGACGTAAATATTTGCTGTAGAGCCAGCGTGAGGCACCTGAGGGGACTACATGATGAAGAGTGTTTATGTGTGTGTGTGTGTGTGTGTGTGTGTGTGTGTGTGTGTGTGTGTGTGTATGTGTGTGTGGATCATAAGGGGCTGCGCAGGTTTCCTCCACTCGTTCTGACTCCAGTGTTTGCCAAATATAGATTGTGCTAAAGGTCAGCATTAGCATACGGCTCCTAGTGGAAGTGCTAAGCTCTCCCCCAGCATGCCAACTGGCTGTTTGTGCTCTCTGATTGAGGAAGTGTCAGACACAGCACTGCTATTTGGAGTGAATTGTGCTTCACTACAACACCAAGAGTTATTGTAGTCAGCATGTGGACCTACACTACGCAACTTTGAGTCGGTCACTGTCCTGGTTTTAGCCACGCTAGCAGCAGGAATAGGGTGCTACTGTTTCAAATAAAATGTCAATCAAGTTAATCAAATCATTTGATAATGTATCACTCTATTTTTCAGTTCACATGCATTTGCATCGCAGTTTTTTTCAATTATTTATTGTTACTTCCAGCCTCGAGGCAACTTTTCGTACATGGTGAATGGCAATTTGGCGTTGTGAACGATGAGTGATGAATGTAAGACGATGAAACATGGCCGTACTTTCATCGTATCAGCTTCAAGTTAATCAAATCACTTGATCATTTAGCTATTTTTTCAATTACTGCCATGTTTTTCAATTCACGTGCAATTTTATCACCTGCATTTTTATCAATTGTGTTACTTCCACTCAGCATAATGGTTTTGTTACTTTTCTGAGTGTTGCGTGGTGCATCCAAAAAAGAAAAAAAATCACAGAGAAGCTAGTACAACAGTTCAAGGGCGGTTAAGAAAACAAATGTCTTGCCAATAGACTTTTACGTAATAAACAGCACTCATAGAACATTGACTACATATCACTGTTTATTATATACAGTGATTGTATTCATAGTTTGGGGATTCATTTGTATTTTATTTCATAATAACTTGGTGTAGTCAAAAAGAAAACCTTAAAACTGCATAACTGACCTCTTCTCTTGAATGCACACAATACTTTCCTGCAATCCACTGGAGGCTCGAATCAATCTCATTTTTGATTTCCATATAATCATCTGTTCTCAACACCAATGTTTGACAAGTGGTGTAGAATGATTTCTAGTGACTCACTTTCCAAGTAGGGGAGGACACCTTTATTGGTAGCTTCCATTATGCTTCACCTGAAAAAAAAATGGTGAATGAATGGTGAAGTGCACTTGCATTATGGTCAAACAGATTGCACAGTGGCAGTGGTTAATAGTCAGAAAGAGTATCCACACTAACGATAATGGGCCTGTGTGTCATGCTGCATCCAAAGCTGGCACTGACTTAGATTTTTCTCAAACCAAATAAACCTCCCGACTGACCAGAATGAGAACAATCCTGCCATCTCATAACCACTGTCATTAACATTTACAAGAACTGCCATTTCTTTCCAGTATGTAGTACCCTTAAATGTAACAGTAACTGTTTCTCACTTTTGTTTATGTAAATACAATTTCCAACAGACATACTGTACACTGCGCCATATTCTTGATCCAAGCACCAATTGTAGGCGCCTTTATTTTCTTCCAGATGAGAGCTATAGTCTTTTTTGCTTGTAGTAAAAAAAAGAAAAATCGATAAATGTACGAATATTCTTGGGGTTTCAGATTCAGATTTGCTGGATACAGCTGCAGCAACATCATCTTAGGGTCAAGTGGAATACTTTCACAGACAATATGAACATGGTTTTATTGACCAACTGTTTCAGCTATGTTTAGTTTCTTAATACCTTTTAGTCTAAGATCTTCTCAAAGGGCAAGATTGTTAGCCTGACGAGCCAGACCCACATCGACATGTTGGGTCTGGGAACTCACCATTGACGGAGCTCAATCCGAGGGGCAGGATAAACGGTTGTCTTTCAAATTCCCTCTGCACGCAATAGGATAGCGCTACAACCAGACAGAGCAACGAAGAAGGAAGAGAAGCTAGTTGGTAGGTTAAACTTTTGCCGTATCCGGTCGGCAAAACTCCGAACACATCTTCCTTTTTTAAGAATGATTTCTGCGCCGTTCTTTGTTCTTCTCTCAAAGAAAAGCTTAACTGTTCCCAGCAGCAGCAGCCATAAGCCCGCCCACCAACTCTATACACGATGTGATTGGCCTGACCAGAGTTTGGTTTTTCCAGCTCGCAAGTCAACGGAGAGTAGCTAGACCACCCTGGCTGCAAAATAAATTTTTCTGCCGCTAGGGTTGCGTCTAGATTTCTAGGCTACAAGATTGTACATTTGATCATCAAATGAATTGGCTTGAAGAATGGCTGGGAACAAGCTCCCTGAGTGTAAATAGTAGTGGTCAAAATAAAGCTTCATAAACCATTAAAATAAAAAAGGTTGAAGGAATGGCAATTCAGTGTGCTTTAAACCCTTTATTGAACAGAGAGCGCCAGAAAATAAAGGAAATGCTTCAAGAAGCTTCATTTTAACATCACATCACCCACATAGTAAATAAGCCTGTAGAAATTAGTGCCTTTCTGCCAAAGTGCTATAGAAGGTTTCGGAATTGTGGAGCTTCCGTGCTGATGGTTTGAGATGTGTGTTTAATTTCGAACAGAGAGTCTAGAGGCAAATGAGTGGGCCAAATTTTATTATGAGGTCTGGGAAGTGGGTTCAACATAGGATGGTTATTCTCAAACAATTACTATATAACGAACTAGTGATAAAGTGGATCCCTAGTACTCGTGCAGGTTAGTGTATGAAGCCGTTGCATATGCCCGTGCTCGGCTGATGGGAGGGGATGGACAGAGAGGTGAGACGGAGAGCTGCAGGAAGAGTTCTCACTCTGAAATTGTGTCTTTTTTTTACGCATTCTGCCTCGGGCAGCTTTATTGAGCTTTATGTCTTCAATTTGACCATGCCATGGGAGCAGGGTTGGGTCCCGCGACCCGGTGCTAATATGGCACCGGTGCCTAAACGACCTGTATCTACCGGACCAAATAGCAATGTGGATTTTGATGCATCATGGTGCCACCTAAATGTCTGCCCTTCTCTCTGATGCTCCAAAACAGACATTAGAGGCAACAGAAACATCGCTTAATATGCCGTTAGTTAACATTACACTTGACAGCAGGTAACGTTAGCCAAACGTTAGCTAGCAGTTGGATTAAACACGGTTAAAATGCTGACAGCTAAACAGTGCATTTCACTGTAGTTGATTCCAACAGCGGCACGTACAACAGTCTGCAGCTGCCATTGTCGGAAAAACAAGACTGATGGTGCGTTCACTTGAAACTGGTAGCCCAAAGCCTTATGGGGCATTCAAAGTTTTTGTAAAATACCCTTTTCCCATCTGGTGTTTTTTCTTTTTTTTGTTTGTTTGTCATTTTAACATCAATTTACTGGTAAAATAAGTTGTTTTAATTAATCATTTACTTTTGACCATATGGTCTGAGCAATAAACAAGCCATTCTTTAATGTCGCCAGCTGTCTTGTTGTGCTCTTTTTTTCTTTTTCTTTTTCTTTTTTTAAAAGTATAGGCACTGGCACCATTTAGGCACTGGCACCGTTTAGGCACCGGCACCATTTAAAAAGTATTGCTTGAGCTTCGGTATCGGGGAAAAAACCCAAATGATACCCAACCCTACATGGTGGAAGTGAACACAGTCTCAGTATTTCCAGTGAAAGGACATGAGAGATGTGGAAGTCCTGTAAAGCTGATGATTTAAGCAGTAGCCCTGTACAGCGCTGATGAATGATCCTCTGTAGGAACCTCCCCCTCCGTTTCTCGTGTAAACCTCCTCCCTCCTCCTTGTTCATCCTGTTCTCCAAAGCAGAGGGAGGATGTCCAGGGTTACACCTAAACTGCTTCACTAACCAGCTTTAATCAACGACTCAGCCGTTCCTTTTATAGATTTAGCCTCTTAGTGTGCTACACAGCACTTTCTCTCCATCTCGCCCTCTCCCTATTTTTGCATTTCTGCCTTCCTATAGGAGCGGATGGTTCAAATTAAGCGTGAACCCAGTGAGTGCCAGAGAAAAGGGGGCACAGCTGGGCATATTTAATTAAGATTACAGACGTGTTGCCGGTACCGCTTTGTATTACTCTTTCTTCCACACATTACAGGCTCAGTGAGCACGACATGACTTATGACCGTGGTGTTTGGGCCGTGGGGTGAGTTTTAATTAACCCTGGGAGGATAGGCGAGACTGATACTTCCTGCTTCACTCTGCATGTTAGCCAAGCAGAGCAGGGCACCCGAGGGCCGGTCGGGGGAGCCCCTTTGGATCCCAGCTGCTTCTCTTTTGGCACAGCAGTGATGACCAGAGCATCACAGATCCTGACGCAGGCATGGCGGTCCGACACAACCAAGTAATGTAGAGCAGCTAAAGCCTGGTTACTTCAGCTATTTAACTGATCCAGAGACAGCGCCACTATCACTAAGGGAAGATTGTTGTAATACAAAATGACAAAAAAAAAAAATTAAATGAAATATAAATTAAATACGTTGTCAAAAGTCCCTAAGCTCCAGACAATTCCCGAATGAACTATTTTACACCTCGTATTGCCCCTTCAAGTAAAAGTAGTCACTGCAAAACTAGTAACTAAAGCTGTCAGATGAATGTAGTGGAGTAAAAAGTACAATATTTCTCTTTGAAATGTAGAAGTAGAAAAGTAGCATGAAAAGGAAAGACTCAAGTAAATTACAAGTACCTGAACATTTGGATTTATGACAATATAACTTTTTTTTCCCCCTGTATTGTATATAAATGTGTAAAAATGTTGCATTATCTGATTCAACTGTTTTTCTATTTAAAAAAAAAAGACATTAAGGAGCTATTCCATGCCAGACTTATAGATATAATCAAACATGAACCCACAGTGAATATTAATGTGACAGAAGCAAAAATATAAAACACTAAAAAATGGCTTTGTTTTCAAAGGTTTAACTAAGTAAGTCCGTGACAGACACAGTAGTCATATATTGTCCTCATTTTAGTAGTTTTACGTGACTTATTTTAAGCCAATCGCTAAGTATTTTGTGTTGCCCAAACGTAACCAACTTAACTTTCACAATGCTGTCTATGTGTCTAAACTGCGCATGTTACGTATGTAGAACAGTCGTGTGATTAAAACTGCCACCGCGGCAAGGCGTTACAGTCATGTTTAAAACAGCCAACCTGTGACCATACCACGGCGTTTAAAAGAACGCTCACGAATGTCGTTTTGGAATTTATTGGCAATTGAAATATTGTGTTGACGGGCGGGTTGTGATATTTGGACACTACACTCTGACCACGTGACTCTCAACGAGGAAACACAAGCTCAGCACAACAGGGAGTGATGATAATAACTATGTGTCCATGAACATATCATTTAAACAGGCATGGGGTGCGTAGCTTTTGACACTGGAAATGTGACCAAAATGTATAATCAAAACATTCAGGGGCAAATTCACAAAAGTGCAGCCACTAATCCTGCACACAAAAAAACTGTGTAATTCTCAAAGCACCTGATTGGGTGACATGCACCCCTAACTGCCAAGCAAATCAGCACCTCCGGGGCTGATTTGCACGTATTTAAAGGAGGTAATATGCAACATTTGATGCAAAATGTGGCACCTTTCTGTGCAAATAACCCTAATATATACTGTATATAAAATAGTCTCTTTCAAAAAGATCAGCACTGACAGCCCCACACAGTTACATTGAAATGATCAGCGAGAGTTGCTGGTGATGAAGAGCATTTATAAGGAGTGTCCTCTACTTCAAACCATGACCATCTTCTTCTACAGTCTGAAGGTTTGAATATGGCAGCACATAATAATAATCATAGTAATTCACCACTTTCATATAGCCCTTTATCATAGGGAGAGACTAGTCTCTACCACCACCAATGGGTAGCACCCACCTGGGTGATGCTCGGCAGCCTTACGGAGAGGGGAACATGTTTTTAGTGGTGGGTGAAATCGGAGCACCCACGGAAAACCCACGCAGACACAGGGAGAACACGCAAACCCGGGACAAGCACAGATCGAACCGAGTACCTTCTCGCTGTGAGGCCACAATGCTAACCATTGGGCCACCGTGCTGCATGTATGGATGGAGGGCCAGAATACTTCAACCTGGTTAAGCTGCAAAAAAAAAATGGGCAAATTGCACTCAGGGGCAGCTGCTGGTTGCATGTGATGCACAATTCAGTGTGCAAATCCATTCTTTGTGAATTAGCCACTGAGTGTGCTGTTAATGGACCCAATTTTTCCACAATAAAAAAAGGAGCTAGGAGCTCACACCTGGGACAAAAAAAAAGTTATATGTGGCTGGTGATAAAACAGCTCAACAAACATGCCAGAAAACAAAAAAAATAATTATTACATTTTTTGGGGCAAACATTTTTTTGCTATGCAAAAAGTGCATTTTTCGCTTTATTCATCTCATTCTCATGTTATGGTTTTGGTATTTTTGCTTGCTATTTTGTTTTCTTTCTAGTTTTCTGTATTATCCTGTTTGCTTTATTCTGGACTGTGGATTTATGTTCCCTGTGTCTTCCTGTGTTCTTTGCTCTCCCTTGTGTTTAGTGTTGTCAAGTTTCTGTATTTAGTAGATTCCATGTCTTCTGTTAGTTGTTCCCATTTCCTGTTTTATTTTGATAGTCTGTTTTCTGTCATGTCTAGTTCTACTTCCTGTGTTTTCCCTCCTTTGTGATTGTCCTGCCCCACCCTGATGTGCTTCACCTGTTGTCTCACCTGTTTATGATTTGCCTGTCACCTCATGTATTTAGCCTCTGTGTTCCCTTTGTCTCTTGTCAGATCGTCTTGTGTGCTTGCCCATGTCTGGTGTTTGTTCCTTTGTGTGTTCTGTTTACTCCTGCCATCAGTGTTCTATTTTGTATGTTTCCAGTCCTTGTACTGCCGCCCTTTGTTATATTAAATGCCTCAGTTTGACCACCTCCTGCCTGCCTGCCTCCTTTCTGCATTTGGGTCCGAATTCCCTGCTTCCCCCCCACACTAAGTGTGTTAGCCCTCTTTTGTTATGAGGGAATGTTGAAATTCTTCCTGTTCCAAGTATACACAGTACACTCTGATTCATATCAACATAGTTGACAGTTGGGTTTTAAAAGTCAACGTATCTTTATTTCAATCGGGAGAGACTTCAGTTGCAGATATGCAAGATTTATTTGTAAGTTACATATGCCAAATATGAAGTGTACATAGTCTTTGGAGATTAGACTCCATCGTATATAATGTAGATATATTTTAAAGGGTTTAGGAAAACCCAAACATATCCCAGATGGAGTCGAGACACTGGTGGTGGTGTTGAAGACCAGAACTAAGGAGTCGAAGGGAGCAGTCAGCCGGAAGAGAACCGAGAGTGCCGTGGGTGAAGGTGCCTGGAGGTGGAAGGGGAAGAGGAGGGTCACATGCCTGCCTGAAATGACAACTGACAGCCACAGAGGAGAGAACAGATTTAAAACATGGACGTCCTCTTGTGATTGGCTTGTGAAATACAAGGCCGAATCCCATTGGTTTAACTGAAAATCTACTCTTTCGAAAACAGCTGATCTGTTTAGGAGAAAAGTGATAAAGTCATTTAAGTCTCTCTGAAAGAATTTACGAAGAATTTTTTCTCCCTAAGGAGAAATTAGTTTTGGACACTGGGAACAATTGCTGCAAGAGTTACAAAAGAGACACACAACAAGCACAGGGTTAAAACAATTAAAGACAAATGTACGGTAAACATGGGCTTCTCAAAGAGCTATGCAAATGACCATTCTCTATACTTGTGCGCTACTTACAAGATCAGTAGTGATCTGAGAGGACAGTCTGGGATTTGTGGGAGCTGGTACGTGCTACAATGCAGTGAGTCTATCTTTATCATACTGCCTTTTCATCTGGTCAAGATGCAGGCCAGCACGCCTGGCCTCCCGGTGCCTCATTCTTCTCACTTGGCTGAGAATGCACCATCGGAGAGGGATTGATCTCCGAGGAGCTTTATTTAATTTATTTATTCGTTCCAGCAGCCCGCTAATGCACATTATGTAGGCTCATCTGAGAGAAGCCTCCAAGCAGTAGCTTTTTAATCTGTCCTCGGGACGCGCTAGAATTACTTTGACCCCTCTTTGTCAGGGATGAAGTGTTCTCTCAATCCATTTCTGCAAGAGTCCCAAAGAACCACGGCAACAGCAACAACAAAAAAAATGACTTCATTAATCAAAGACATTTACCATCTAAACAGCGTTTGGCAGCAGAAAACAAAGCAGCCCCTCTAAGCTGGCCCTTATTTAGCACAGCACAGCTGCTCGGAAGAGGCGGTTTATTTAGAAGAAACATTTGGTCCCTTGGGGGTGAGCAGCCGTAAATGCAGTGGTGGTAGTGGGAGGTATATATATATATATATATATATATATATATATATATATATAAAATATATGCGTGCCCCCACATCTCTACGCCTTTATGGGATGCCTTTAACGATGGGGTTGACAGTGTATTACAATAAATCCACAACACAGAAAAAAAAAGAGGAGGGGAAAAATATCTGCAAGCATCAGCATCAGTGTTTGGGCCACCGTGTGATTGATTTCTCTGTCCATTCCCTGCTGGCTCTGCCAGAGAGAAATCATCAGGATTGACAGGCAGCCACTGACACTCCATCCCTGGAGAACAACACTGGCAGGCACGGACACTGTTTATGCATACACTTGGCAAACAACACATAGTCCCACTTTAGATGCAAAGGAATGTCATTGTACTGACGAGTATTCACAGCACTTCATGTTGGTGTTCAGAAAAAAAAAACAAAAAAACTCTTCTTTTGCAAACTGTAACCTGGGTAAAGCTTAGATCGGGCCCCAAAAAAAATCAAGCCCGACCCTACCCGAGCCCGTGGACGTTGTGTCCGAGCCCGGCACGACACATTAACTGTAATTATGGGCCAGAGCTTGATTTTTATTTTTTTTTTTTATACATGGCCCGTTAGAACTGACGTTCTCAACTACAATACCTTTTACCGGTGGGTAACAGATGATGCAGCAACATAATCAAAGCCCTGGAACCGTATAGGAGACTTGTCTTGTCTTGTCTCGATCACCTAATTAATACTGTCCTTTCGGCGCGGTCTGCATGCCGACGCGCTGGCCGACAACTCGCCGGATATAGGGAGAGACCACATCTGCTGCTAAAGGACTCGTGAGATATTGGAAACAATCTGGCCTGGTTGCGCAATTAATCGAAGACAGCGCTACAGATGGGGGGGACACGATGTAGCACAGTTTACCTTACACTCAAGTCAGTGCAGAACATATACCCAGAGCTACGGGAGAAGCTGGAGAGGCATAGCTTTCTCCACACCGAATTAGGCCAATAAAGTAATGATTAAAAAAACACAAATGCTTGATCAAGGGCCCGGCCGAGGATAGTGGTCGTTTTTGTCCCGCGTGTCACTGAAAAGTGTATTTTCTAAACCCACACACCATCTTTTCCTAAACCTAACTGTCCCGTTCTTGTGCCGCATGTCAGATTAAACGCCCGTCCCGGTCCCGACCAAACGCATCTAAATATGACGCTAAAGGAGACTTTTACACTTTTGTCAGTAACAAACGCCAAAGGCACCTGACCAAGCGTAGAATTATGACGCGATGGGAGTGAGAGGATCATCTCTTGCTCTCTTTTGACATTGTGAAAAACAGAGTAAAACAACTCCAGGAGAGAAACTGTGTGCCAATATCCTCATATTTTACAATTACTGACGTCCCCACGTCTCTGTTGGCGGCTGGCCTTTCACTCTGCGTGTGTCCATCCTGCTCTTAACTCATCACTCCCTCCTTGCACCCATTAGTACTCCACACTATTTGTGTGATGCCACCTGATTCTTTTAACCCTTCCAAACACATCTAAACAGATCAAATACATGTCATTTAGCCGGAACTATAACATTAAGACCCAGGTTGTTAATTACCTTAAACTTTTCTTTATTGACCCAAATGACTACCGACGTTTTAGTCCACAGCACAAACACCATGACTTGAATTTCTATGAAACAATGCAATCTTTTAGGGAATCACAAAATCATTTTCTTCCACGACAAACTCCAAACAGAGTGGAACAGCACAGCTCAGTAACAATTTGTTTTATAGAGACCAACATAAGCCTCGAGCTTGCTGTTTTCACAGCTGAACAGAGTGGCATGGCAAGCCGTAATGTGTCAGAGCCAGCCATGTCATTTAGGAACAAAAAACACGAGTAATGAAAGCCAAAATGACAGCAAAGCAGCAACTCTCTCCCGGAGCCAACAGGGAGAATGACACCAGGTCTGTGACACATGTTCTGTCACTGGCTATGAAATTACTTCATCCCTTTGTTTTTCCTGGGGAGGACAGGCGACCCGAGTGGAGAAGTGGACTCCTTTGAAGGCTGCGAGCTCTGATTTAGTGCTGAACTTTAAAAGGACTGCTGCTTTCCTAGGCACTGGGCATTGGTGGTAATAAGGAGGATATGAGGGAGCATTGGAGTAAGGATATGGGGGAGCAGAGGCCACTGTCTGGGCACTGGCCCCTCTGTGCTCCCTGTTATTTCAGACAGTGGGAATGCTGTGAAATAGCCTATCTCATTACAGCTAAGCCCCTCTGGAACAGGTACGCTCCCAATAGACACCCCAGATAAAAGGCTGTCGCTTTGGCAACCTCCACTGCCTGACTGAGCTGAGGAACCAAAGTAAACCACATCTTTTCACTTTGATTTTTAGAATGTAAGGAACATTAGGACATACTTTATGCGCAGAATATGTTACACACAGGTTTATGCATTGTTATTTACCAGAAATGTTTCCATGCTCGGACACTATTTAGCTAATGTTCTAACTGAATATCTGTTCATATCTGTGTCTCACGATGTAACAAGGCTGTTTCTTGACTGCAAAACATATGTGCCGATAATTGAATGTAGTCAGCAACATTTCATGGATGCCAAATAATGTCAAGATAAGTTGCGATAAAGGTTGAACATTCTTAGAACAACATCCTGCTGCTTTCTAGGTGAATCTTTGATAATATTCAGTATAAAGTGTGTCCCAATCACTGTCCGATGAGCGGACTCCAGGGCCCAGCGATGGAGGGATGTCTCGCCGCCCATCAGTCATGCTGATCGCCAGGGATTCCTTACTACACCAATGGGATGCCGTCTTTATCGCTGTGGTGTTTGCACCAGTCTGGGGTTCTTCTCTTTATCTTGGTCATCTCTGTGTTTTCTCCAACTTTTACTGATTTAAATTTGCATGTGAAGATGTAAACTTGATTCCCTCATCGATATTGCTTATACCGTTTGTGTCTGTGTGTGTGTGTGTGTGTGTGTGTGTGTGTGTGTGTGTGTGTGTGTTAAAGCGTGTCTCATGAAGCTCAGCGCAAATTCTTCCAGGAAGACTTCTATATTACGGCAATCACCACTATCTCTCCCTAAAACTACTCAACTGTTAAGAGGCGTTCACTTTTCAGTAAACCAACCAGAAATGGCCACGAAATTCATGATCCAATCACAGCATGACATCCTGCTTTACATGTCTTCTCTCCTTGCTATCAGCTGTCTTTTCAGGCAAACGTGCAACCCTCCTCCTCGCCTTCCACCTCCGGGCATCGTCATCCATTCTTTAATGATGGAGTGTAATCCCAAAGACTCTGTACATTTCATATTATGCTTATTTACAATAAATATTTGCATATCTGCAACAAAGTCTCCCCTGATTGAATTGTCTCCTGTGTGTTAAGGCCTGTCATATTTTCATCAGGCTATTACTCTGTTGTCTCGTTTCTTTGGTAACATTTGATGGTAGGGGCCCCACAAGAAAGTGTAGCCCAGGGGCCCATTACCAACTTAATCGGCCTCTGCATGGAAGGGCTGGACGTGAATTGATTCTCAATTCAAAAACAGTTGCTTGGAAGTAGCGAGGAAGTCTTGTCATGTGATAAATACATGTTAAGTTGCTGTTAAGTTGTTGTTTTATGTGACTGTCTCCAGACTCCAGGCAGACAGCAGAAAAGAGTAAAAATACTTTTCACACAGCAAAACACTGAACATGTGCTGCGGAAAGTTAGACAGTTGAAGCCAAGGTTGTGTCATCACAGCGAGTGCACTTTAAGTAGGCTACCACATCTTCCTGCTCTCCAGTCACCCTGACACCCAGTCTACATTTACTGATGACACACTGCAGTGGGCTATAGTTTCTGGGTGACTGGCTCACAGACTAGTAGCCACTGTGTTTGTAAAGATAGCAGCAGAGCGTCTCAAGTGTCATGGAGCTTGAGAGAGAGGGGGCAGAGTGTCAGCATGACATGGAGACTTATTTGGCCGAGGAATCTGGATGAATCGTGTTTGGCTGTTTAATAGTGAAAGAGTGAAAAAGCCCTGCTGAAACTCACAGCAGGGCCAAGAGGAAAGCCCAGGGGCCCGGCCAGCTTTAGTCTTCATCCTTACAGCCCAAATGTCACAAACGCCATGAAACTGCTTGATGCTTGGCTACAGTAAATCGCTGCTATGCTGTGAAACTAAATGCTGCACAGTAAATGCTACAGCACTATTGTATGACTGGAATAAAGGAACAGCTGAATGACTTTGAACAGACTTCTAGATTGATTTTTTTTTGTTAGCCATGTAGCTAGTTGGGCTGAATAAAATGGCAATTTCAGTCAGTCTCCATTTTTCACCCATCCATCATCCATCGAGCACTTTAGCCAAGAGCAAGATAACTCAGATTGCCTTTTTTTTACATTTGGTAAAATATGCCTGGTGATCCCAGGCCCTGACCTCGAGGGAGCAACTATCTATCCCTAAATGTCCCCCTTGACCAAAACCTTGGTCCATGTTCAACATTTTGGAAAAGGCACTCATTCACTTTCTTTCTGGGACTTAGACGAGAAGATGAATTTCAATCTCATGTCTGTATGTTAAGTGGAAAGCTAAAGTCAAAATGTGCTTATAGCTTAGCACAGTGGTTCCCAAACTGCCACATTCAGCTGTTTTTCCGTGAGAGAGAGAGAAAGAGAGAGAGATGCACAGCAAAAATAAGAACCTTAACAACTATAATAACACAGTGAGTGAGGTGCACCACAATCAACTGTTCCTCCGCAAAAGGGATAGTTGTGGAAACGAGATGGCTAATGGCAGTCAAACCAGGCTCCTTAGTTTGAATTCTCGTCCCCAATACGTATTTTCTTGTCTTTGTTTTACTAGTTGTGGTGTTTGATGTGGCTTAATCCTCAGATTAACGTTAACCTGGCAGTCCTTTCACACACTTGTCTATGCATTGCTTGCAGTGCAGCACAACCATGCATCATGTCATGGCCAGCATTATTTCTGTTTCTCTACATTTATTTCTTTTAATGACATTTTTGCACACTATGTAAGGGGTGGAATGTATTTTAGATTTTGTATGTCTACATTTGTGTATGTCCTTTGTTTGTGGTTTTTACATAAGCCATTACAGGTTTCTACCACACCCTCACAAGTATTTTTGTATTTCTTCAATGTAATTTGTATTTTATGCTACTTAGGAAATATGAGAACATCGTACATTGCAGTGGCTTTTCCTATTGTGAAATCTGAGCACATCGTGGCGTTGGTCCCGGCACCTGGAGTGTTAATGTCTGTCACACAGCGGCGATGGACTGCCTCGCCATCCCTCCACTGTCATTTCCATCATTTCTTCTATCGCACTCTCAACTTAGCCTCTACTTAGAAAGTCCCTGAGGTGGAGTACACCATCATTTCCACAGTGCTACCTGCTCCATCCTGTGTCATTACTCCTTGTATCGTCCTTCTCTCTGCTGCCAGTTCTCCCAGGTAATACTGAGCTGACAGCTTTCACTCCGGCACCGACAAAGAACCCAGGAGACAGCAAGGGGGCCGAAGCTCAACCATCGCAGTCATCCCCCCTTTGACTGGCCGTCAACTCGTCATGCCACGACTGCAGTGGCAGACGGGGGAACCACACTGGTGTCAATGCTCACACATAAGTCTTGCATTTCCAGACCTTTCTCCACAGCGCTGCTGAGGAAGGTCTGGCTAGTCCTCACAGCATTTTTGGCATTTATTTAAACCAATCACAATTGTCTTGGGCGGTGCTAAGCGCCGGACGCTGCAAAATAGCTTTGGGAAGGAACTTGTTTTGGTGGAACATGTGTACGTTCAAAAGTTGTTTTAAGGCAGTGACACACTAACCTGATTATAGGCCGTCGGGCAGTCTGGCGAGGTCAGTGACGCGAGTCTGTTCGGTGTGTTCCGTGCCGTGATCAGCCGGAGGAGCCATCGGCCTTCATTTTGGGCCAATTTGACATGTTGAATTGGAAGGCAGGCAGTCGGACTCAATGACCAATCTGATTGGTGGAGTCCTAACCCGGAAATGACGAGCGGGATGAGCGTGACTAACGTGAAAAACTGACCTTTGTCGGTCTAAAATGAAGACTGCATTTCCTATTTCTTGCTTAAAATGTTTTCAGAAACACATTTCGGTGAACTATTTTCATAAAATATGAGATTGTATTCCCAACGAGCGGCCATTATGGTCTGGCTTTGAAATTCAGGAGAAGCCAGATACAGTCAGTCCGACTGCCTTTTCTGCTGAAGGTCGACCGTCAGGTTGGTGTGTCAGAGCCTTTAGTCGTGCAACAGAAAACTCAGATTGGACAGTTAGTCTAGCTAGCTGTCTGGATTTACCCTGCAGAGAAATGAGGAGCAGTTAACCATAGTCCTCCTAAATCCACCGGAGTTTAGAACGCCAACACAAAGAAAGAGGAAGTTGACGGACATCCGACCATCAGAAAAAAATGATTTACTAAAAAAAAACTATTTAGATTTATTTTCTTCCCAGAAAAGTTAGTTGTGCCATCTCCAATACACTACTATCCAAATGCATAAATTATCTATGCATTATCTATTACATTTATGTGTCATATTAGTATTTCGGCGCATTTGTTTCACGTTTGCATCTGCAACATTCTGGTTGCCGCTGCCGTAAAACGTCAAAGAAGAAGAATATAGTCAGAAAAAGAGCCTCTTATTGGTCGACACACTCAGCCCACAGGATTCAGGAAGTCAAGGCGGCTTATTATTTATTGTAAAAAGATACTGTAGTTCCAGGCTGGATGAAAAACATTTTTTAAGGCCTACGATCACACAGAATACCTCGTTGAAACAGGACATTATCCTTATTCTAATACAAAAAAAGTATTTACACTGTATTGTAGGCCTCAGGGGGGTCAAAATACACCTGGCCCTACTAATTTAATTTGTCAAATATATATATTTTTTGCTGCATGGATTGCATTTTGTGCCAGCATTTCTATTCCTTTGCAGCAGGTGTCATGTTTTTATAATTAAGCTTTTAGCTCAAATTTAAGCAGATGATGATTACAATACTAATTTAGTCATTTTATTGGGGCTTCCTCTCCATGAACTGCAGCTCACTGAGCGACCCTGTTATGCTGAGTAATAGTTTTTAAAAGTAATATTTCTTACTCTACATTTTTTACAAAATATATGAAGCATGAAACTTCCTTTTTTAACCTTGGAATCAGAATGTGTGAAAAAATAAATCTCAACTCAAGGTCCACATAGTGACTTTTTTGGAGGTTTCAACTGCTTCTCAAAGTCTTCATCAGCACACGGAGTTGGCCTGGCCTTCTTTTTCCATATGTTTCATTTAGTGCTTTGAGTTGCCAAACACAAGATGAATGTGAACGTTTATTCTTGTGATGACTGGTGAAGTCTGCAAGATGCGTTTGGAAAGCTATTAAAACTAGTAAGTGGACCTTTGAGTTTAGATATTATTCATTTAGACTACTGTTGCTGTGAATACTAACTCAGATAGGTGCTCTGGCCTGCTGAGTACAGCTAGTAAAAAAAGGAGGAAAGACATATGAAGCTCAGCGCAAATTTTTTCAGGAAGACGTCATTAACCCAATCACTACTCATTTTTAAATCAAATCAGCTGTTCAAGAAGTGAGGCTGTCAGTTAAACCAATCAGACTTGGCTACGAGATTCAAGTGCCAATCACAGCCTTATACTGTAACTCTGCTTTAAATCTGTTCTCTCCTTGTGCTGTCAGCTGTCGTTTCAGGCAAAGCGCTCAACCCTCCTCCCCTGCCGCCTCCGGTAGTTGTGTTTCTCCCGGCTTTCCGCTCCGTTGCCTCTTCGGTCCGGTCTCTGGTCTCTTCGCCGCCGCCACCAGTGTCTGGACTCCATCGGGGATTATGTTCCTATTCCCTACCCCTTTAAGAAGATTATTAATTCGATGGAGTCCAATCTCCAAAAGACTTTGTACATTCAATATCATACAGTTGTACAATAAATATCTTTGCATGTCTGCAAACGAAGTCTCCCCTGATTGAAATAAAAGTTATTGGTAATAGGGAATTTGTTGTTCATCCCAGTCCCTGTGCCGAGGTCGAACAAACAGCCCCGTCCCTCAATCTCATAGAACGAACAATTCGAACAAAACAAACCCTTCAACTGAGCCTGCACCACTTCCCCCTTGTTCCTGTAAACCTCTAAATCCTTCAATAATAAAAACAGAGCTGCGAGGCACGTGTCGTCTTCACTGCCCCGCTTTGCTCTGAGTCTCTCCCAAACATCGCAATTCCTGAAGTGAATCTCTGCTTTTCTGCAAAAGCCTCATGTGAGTCCAGCTCTCTCCAAAAACTTGAAAGTAATTTAGTCCCGGGGAGTTTTTAAAACATTTATGTAGGCTGGGCCATGCATATTTCATCAGAGGGCAGTAAAGTTTAAAGAAGAACACACCTACTGTAGTGCACGCACAATGAGACTTACAGCTTGCATTGTTCTCAGACTTAGACAGATATACGAAAGACGCCTATACGTCTGACTCATAAACAAAGAGCAGGGGTCTTCAATGTTTTTCAAGCCAAGGACCTCTTAACTGAGAGAGACCCCCTACTACATTTATTGTATAAAATTAACTTGCATATTAAACTGGGCCTACAATAACGTGTAAAGTCTTTTTACATACATAGTACATAGAATACTAAGATATTAAAATAATAATTGTTGGCATGATTTTGTAAATCATGTTTTAATGTTTAAACATACATGTGGCGTCTGTGGGTGTCTACCTTAGTGACTACCTTACCTATAGGCCAGTACGCCTATCATCACGTTTTTTTTTCTACAAATAGTCAGATTTATATTTGCTAATAATTCGTTGGATTCGTGTTAAGACATTTAAATTTTTGACAAAACATTATGTCAATTATTATACATTATACCATAATTTGGCGGCCCAACTGCAGTAACTCTGAGGACCCTCTAGTGGCCCCGGACCCCCTGTTGAAGATCTCTGACATAGAGGAACGTTATTTTTAAGAAAGAGATGAAGGCAGGAATGTGACATATTTCATCTCTGAAAAGGCCAAAAGACAATGTAAACACATTATACAACTCTTCTTTACTACAATGTCGGAAGATTGTATCGTCACGAAACAGGTTCAGCTCTTTCCACGCCACGGCTGAATGCAATGAAGTGAATGAAATGTACAATCCACAACTTTGGCCAACAGGAATTTATGTTCGGCGTTACTAAGAAGCTCGTCTGCCCCGTATCACGTCAGCTGATGGAGGGCATGGAGCTGAGGGAGCCACTGGAGGCCAGCGGCAAGAATGTGCAGTTGCAGTCTCTCCTGGTGGCCGCAATCTGGTCATTACTACGACCCAAGTCAACGGGCAAGTGAGCTCTGTGGAGTCGTTATAAAAGGCCTGTTATGAAGGTTCGGGTTGGGTCATATAATGCGCCTGGCCTGCGTCTCGTTGTTGATAAGCTTCTTGACAATTGTGATGTTTTGTGTATTCAAGAGACTTTTTTAGCTAAACAGGATCTGGATGGTCTAAATACATTACATATATGCAAATTATGGGGCTGGGGAATCTACCACTGATCTAATTACTAAAATTGTCCAAGGTAGGATACCTGGGGCTGTGGCTATGCTCTGGAATAAAACTATGATTCACTAATATCAATGGTAAGATTGGGTGTGGATTGGGCTATTGGTATAGAGTTTAATTGTCATGATACAAAGTTTATTTTAAACATATACACTTTTTATGAGTGTTATCAAAATTAAGCTGAATACTTAAATAGATTAGCATTTGTTGGCTCTTTTACTCAGAGACAGGAACGCTGACATTTCTGATGCAAACTCTGTTTGCTAATCACCTAATTTTTGCACTGACACTGGATGGTTTAATACCATCAAGCAAGGTTCTTTTGCCTAATAATAGTTATGCTTACATCAGTGAGGCATGGCATACTACCTCGTGGTTAGATCACTGTGTACATACAACTAACGCACATGCTTCTTTGGATGCTATGGAGATTCATTATGATTTTGCCATTGCTGATCATATACCATTTTCTCTGTCTTGAAATGTTAAGAAGCTACCAGTTGTATCTACTGTGGCTAATAGCATTAACACAGGAAGATTAGATTGGACTAAATTAACAATGGATGATTTCCAGAAGTATTAAGACCGATGGGTTGCATAGGAAACATTGCACTGCCCAAAGATGCCATGAGATGTTGTGATATTAATTGTAAGAATTTACAACACAGTAAAGATTTATGTTTTATATGAATCAATTGTGGAATCACTTAACATTGCCAGTAGGTATTTCTATAAACCTCAGTTTATGGCATATATTATCAAGCCTGGTTGGAACGGACACGTAGCAGAACTTCATGCCAAAGCTCGGTGTGCATTTAAAGCCTGGATAGAGTCCGGTAGAGATAGACAGAGCCCTTTGTTTGATGAGCAGAAACGGGCAAATGCAAATTTTAAATATGCACTTAGATTTTTAAAAAGGAATGAGAACTCGATGAAGTCTGACTCTTTGGCATGTAAGACGCATAACAGAAGTTATAATGACTTCTGGAAAGAGGTCAGAGCCATGAACAGTATTAAAATGTCTCTAGCCTCAAATATTGAGGGAGTCAGTGGCTCAGATGTAATCTGCCAGATGTGGCGGCAACATTATGAGTTGTTTAACTGTATTGGGAGGAATAGTTTTGAGGTGGAAAATATTGATGCTAATGAAAATGTGGTTATGAAATTCAGAAGAGGTACAATCTGCAGTATTGCGATTAGATGACACTAAAGTGTGTGGCGCTGATGAAATAACTGCTGAACATATAAAATATGCAAGCAAGAAACGTATTCCTCTGTTTGCTATTTTTATGACAGGTTTCTTAGTTCATGGGACACTGCCTGAAACTATCTTACCTGCATTATTAATGCCCATCATCAAAGACATCCATCCATCCATCCATCTTCGTCCGCTTATCCGGTGTCGGGTCGCGGGGGGGAGCAGCTCCAGCAGGGGACCCCAAACTTCCCTTTCCCGAGCAACATTAACCAGCTCCGACTGGGGATCCCGGCGTTCCCAGGCCAGGTTGGAGATATAATCCCTCCACCTAGTCCTGGGTCTTCCCCGAGGCCTCCTCCCAGCTGGACGTGCCTGGAACACCTCCCTAGGGAGGCGCCCAGGGGGCATCCTCACCAGATGCCCGAACCACCTCAACTGGCTCCTTTTGACGCAAAGGAGCAGCGGCTCTACTCCGAGCTCCTCACGGATGACTGAGCTTCTCACCCTATCTCTAAGGGAGACGCCAGCCACCCTCCTGAGGAAACCCATTTCGGCCGCTTGTACCCTGGATCTCGTTCTTTCGGTCATGACCCAGCCTTCGTGACCATAAGCAAAGTGTTAGTGTTACATTTCAGTTAGGTTAGGTACTTGGAGGAATTGTGCAATAATGACTGATTCACACATTTTCCTTTTGTTTACAGTAAATAAATAATAAACAATTACATATCTTAAAGTCAAGTTCATAAAGTAACTTTCTTTACATTCATTTGATTCCCAATCAAGATACATTGGTAAGAATTGCTTTCCATTGTTAAAATGTACTTAAAAACAGTTCTGAAATGCAAAATAATACAATTTTATTCATGTGATAAATCATGCGATTAATTGCAATTAACTATAGAAATTTGACAATAAATCTCAATTAAAAGAATTAATCGTTTGACAGCAATAATATATATACTACCATCAGGCTTTGACATAATGTTTTTATTGTTCTCCACCTACCACTGTCTGAGCGAGCTGGACATTCCGTTCTTTTTGTATGGCTCCTCTGAATCCACGGAGAAATCCTCAGAAATACTAACTAATGCAAAAAGTCAAATGATAGTAGAAATGTCGATACATGAGACATGAACGACGCCTTGCTGCAGAAAATCGAAGCAGACCAAGGTCTGTGCTTGGGCTGATGCTGGAGGGATGGAGGCTCAATACTGCAAATGGCTGTGTGAATATTCCACTAATATTCCCGTTTACGTGCAGCCGTGCAAAACAGGATTTTTTCTAAGTTTTCCAGCAGTGGCGGTAAGAACACAGCCTCCCTAATTCATTCCTTCAACCATCTTCTTTTTTTTTAATTTTTATATTTTTTGGCCATTTTATTTTTGTGTTTCTCACATGGACCAGTCAGTCTACAGCAGCATGTAGATGGGGCTTTAAAGTGCTCGCGGGTGTGATAGAATGAAAAGAGAAAAGCCATGTAACATCTACAGTATACCCTTAGAATGAGTTGTTTTTCTCATCCAAATAAAGGGTGACATATGTTGTACTATTTTTTTCCTCTAAAATAAATTTGTGATTTTGTACAATATGAATTAAATTGATTTGGCTTGACGGCTGTCATATGTTACCTATAATTTGCTTGTGGTTCACGCTTTATAATTAATGCTTATAGGTAATAGGTAATGTACTGTACACAGTGTTTTTAGAGCTTTCAAACTGATAGCCAGGTTACAGAGGGAGCTGAGACTGAACCAACACACTTCGTGAAAGGTTTTAACTAGTTCATGTTCTATTTTTTTAAGATTATTTTGGCCTTTATTTGACAGGACAGCTGAAGAAAGGAAAAGGTAGAGGGAGGGAGAATGACATGCCGCAAACGGCTGCACGTCGGACTTGAATCCGCGGCCACTGCAGTAACACTATGCCTTTATACCTTTATACTGTACATGGGGTGCACGCTCAACCAGGTGCGCCCCATGTATGTTTCTCTTTGGAGTGTAATTTGATTATATGCAGCAGAGAAACCGGACTGTAGAGAGATGATATTTATTTGAAAATGTATTTAGAAAAGGACATATGGGTTCATGTCACTGAGCAAACTGTCCTGTTTTAAAATAAGTGTAAACTTCTTCCAGCTGGTATATCACCGCCCAGCGAGTGCACCCATGGTGAGCAGACACAGGCTCTGCCAATGTCTCAGGAACCTCAGAGGGAGGCTGTGTGTTTGTGTCTCCAGCAGCTCCGATTTGAGCCCGTAGGTGACAGAAACAGCTCTTTTGTAACGTGTCATACTTGTTTTATACCAAAGAAAAGGGAGAATACTTGTGTCAGTATTCACACCTTCCTTTTAAACCTTGGAAAACACTCTGTAATCAAAATATCCCAGGCTGAACATATCCTTAAATGAAAGCTGACCCACCGGTCATTTTACATCCAAAGTAATTGAAACAAATACGATCTTTGCCAAATTTAAATTGTGCTCCTGTCATCACCACTCTATTCCACAGTTTGCTTGAAGATTGTAATGTTCCAAAACGGCAATGAGTTACATGCACTAAATCACTTCCCCTCATTGGAGGCTCTGGATGAAGGAAGCTCAATGAATCATCTCCTCCACCTGTCTGCTGTGTATGACGGAGGGGCAGATGGGAAGTGATTGACCGTAAACACTGAGGGCTCTGAGGAGGGATGATGTGACAGCGTCCGGGCTCATCACGCCCCTGTGGCCACAAATACACATCCACTACTGTCACAAGCCTGGATTATAGTTTCTACAGTGTAACATGGAGACATGAGGAGGGGGATTATAAAGTTAGAGACCAGACTCAGGTGTGGGCTGGCAGCATTTTGTGCTCGGGCCCAAGGACCCTATTGTTTTTGAAAGGATTATTATTATTTTTCTGCTGCACAGTGCATATCTGAGAGGCTTGGGATGCTCAAAAAGGTGTCAAATTGGCACACGTCAGACCTTTCGAAAATTGCAAAGTTCTACAGTGATTTAGATCAGGCATGGCCAGCAAGCTCCATAGCGCCCCCCAACGCACGCCGTGATTCAAGTAAAGTTTGTTTGATAGTCAAGAAATTTGGTGGGAACATTGTTCTCATCTTTAGGAACATAATGTTATTTGTTTAAATTTTTTTTTGCCTGACAGAAAGTCAGCCATCTTGAATTTTGTGCGTTTGTTTTCATTTTACAAACACGTTTGAGGACTTTAGGATGCACGGAACGGCTCAATGTTGCAGCGCCTAATTGCACCCCTAATGCGTGGAAGGCCTTATTTTGGACATAGTTGCTCCGATATTCACAAAATTTGGTACACACATTGCTGTCATCATTTCGGAAATTGTTCCAATTTGCTTTCATTGGATCAACTGGTGTTTTTCATGTATGTTATGCAAATATTTTTGGAAACCTCTTAGGGGGATTATCAAATCAATCAATCAATATCTGGTTGGAATAATCCTCTGACTAATGTGACCCTAAATCGCAAAGAGTCGATAGCTCTTACAATGATGTCATTGGCCATGTGACAACACACCATTTTTAGGCCCTTAACAGGTATGGAGGTAGGGTAGGTTTTTCAAACTACTCCTAGAGGATTATACAGATCCTTCTTAAATTGGTCAAGCAGTATGTGAAGACTTTCACAATGTCAAATTGCAAAGCTTTTCTATTTTTGTAGGACTGCTTCTACGGCGTGGCAGGTGGTGAGGCAGGAAATGTGCGTGTTTTGCCATGACACAGGAAGCTGTTGTAACTTCCCTTGACATTGTCCAATATGCCTGGAACTTGCATGATAAGAGTCCAGGCCTGGAGACATCTAAAGTATATGTCCATATTAAGTCATGGTCATAGCGCCACCTACTGGCAACAGGAAGTCAGGCTTATGTGACAAACATGACACAGTTTCATCGTGAGGTCTACGAGTGATATACAGCAACATTCATCAATTAAATCAAACAATCAAATCCCATGTGCAGATCCAAACCAACAACCAATGTATCCTACCGACTCATAATAATTATGACTCTATCCCTCATACACACACATGCTGCTGCCCCAGATAGGCACTGATTCTGTGGGTAAAACGTCCTGTGAGATAAGAAAGGTAAACATTGTTGCCTCAGCTAACCTTTAAGTCATATCTGAGTTGATGCAAAAAGCATGTTCACGGCTCTTATTTGATTCATTTAAACAAAAAGAGCATAATCAACATTTCAATTACATAAATCTGTCTGCTTGTTTATTCTATTTTGAAGTTGGGATTCTGCTTAAGCCCTTGAGGGATCTCCAGGGAAATATTGCATCCTCTCAAAGCTATGCTAACCCCGAATCAGCCCAAATCCTTATTAAACCGCCTGCATTGACACAAGGAAATGGGATGGATACTGTCAGGCGTTTGCTATCAAAGGTGGCCTCAGAAACGTCTCCTGCCTCTCTCACAGAGTTTTCGCTTCAGCTGGCATTTGGCAGGACGGCCGAATGAAGCAGCTCTGACAGGCAATTACTGTATTTAATATCTCTTGGCAGAGGGAAGGCGTCATTGTTTGGGTTTGAGCACGCAGTGAATCCCAGGCAGGATCAACTGTGACAGCCGCTTTCTATCCACTGTCCTCCAATTGTTATATTGTTATCCCCCCTGACACCCCCACCCCCTGCCTACTCCACTAAGAGCTGAGAGCAGCCACAATCCAAATGAAAATGAAGACACATGAATATTTTACCGCCACTGGGTCTGCTGTGTCTTTAGCGGGGTCAAACCCAACAACTTTGTTGGGAGCGTCATGTATAAATCATGAATCTGAAGTCTTCTGAATGCAGATTCTCTGTAATTATTTGTTGGTCACATTCTTTTATTTCCCGGACTCATCTCAGCTCAGCGCTCATTGTCATTGTTTCAAATCCACAGAAGAACAAATGAAAGAGCAATCATCTACAAGTGGTGTAAACTGAGCAATTTCCAGCATCCGTGTGCACCACAGGCCCTGACACAGCCTGGAGAAAACAGGCAAGGCAACCCAAATGGAGTTTTAATGTTTGCTCTATAATTAGATTAAACCAAGTTGAAATATACGGTTTTGCCTTAGGTGACTCGTTAGTGTGTACAGAATTATGTTTCAGACCAAATTACCAGCTCTGCTAATCTGGAGCAGGATTTGCATAATGTTCCTTTTTTAAATGTGTATATTAATGAATGGGGGGGGGGCAAAGTGAGTTGGTACAGTATACAGTTAACATCACAGTCCCAGTTTCCCCAACACATACATACACGCACGCACACGCACGCACACACACACACACACACACACACATACATACACACACACTTTATACATTCTCCCTGCTTCCCTCCTCTGTCGTTTTTGGAGTTTCCTCAGTGCTCAGGGAATAATAGGGAGCAATAATAAAAAATGCTCCACTGCCTTCATCCCAAATTCTAAATCTCTTTTACCATATTCATGAAGAGTTTGAGATGTGTAGAAGGAGGATCAAACATAAGAGTTACAGTAATCAGTCCTTCCAGGAATTTATGATCACGGTTGCATGAATTACATTTATCCAATTCTTCAAATATGTTGACTAAAATGGTCTAATGGTTGCAAATTTGACCAATGTTCGCACATTTCCACCTAAATTAATCTAATTGCTACAAGCCAAAGTCAAAATTAAACATCAACATCAACCATGGACTGTAAAACATAATGGACAAAGCTTCCAGGCCTGAAAAGTGAAGCCAAAGCTGAAGCTCCTTAAAGCTGCATTCTATCAAATTTCCAGCAGGGGGCGACTCCACAGGTTTCAAAAAGAATATTACTTATATATTATATATACCTCAGTAAACATTTTAATAATGAGTGTATGGCCTCAATCGCTAGTATAAAATCTTCTTCAATACAGCATGATGTTCATTTAAGAAATGATGCTCCCATTTCTTTTAAAATAGAGGATAAAGCAGGGGATGCTTTAGGACCCATGCTAACTTTGGACATTAAAATAGTTGTGAACTTGTTTTGGGCTCAGTTTTTATCTTAAACTGTATCCCTCTTACTGTGTGTTTTCACTTCATCAAAGTTAACTGGAACATTTTGGTCACCTAAAAAGGTATTGTTCAGCTTTTGGTACCACCTTGCCAACCACGCTGCTAACACTAGTTTGCAGATGTTCTGTGCACTGTATAGTACATGCAGATGAACGGCGGCAGTGCTCGGAGGTCCGCATTTACCTGTCTGATGATTTTCCTCTTTAGCGTGTTGCTTAGTGCAGCGCCATTGAAAACACTGGCTTAGCCTTGTCATCCTCCCGATCTCACCCTATTGTCCAAATATGGTCACGTCTGGTTTGAAAGAACCAAGATTGTTACGGCCAAATGTCAGTATTACCATTATAATACGAAACAGCCAGAGAACCTGAAGAAGCCAGCGAATTTGAAGCCAGAACCCTCTAGCTGTGGGGCGACAGTGCCCATCCCTTCAACAAGCAGGACTAAAATAGACAATAATCAAGATCCCAATAAATCCATCCATCCGTCTTGTCCACATATCCGGGGTCATGTTGCGAAGGCGGCAGCTCCAGCAGGGGACCCCAAACTTCACTTTCCCGAGCCACATTAGCCAGCTCTGACTGGGGGAACCCGAGGCGTTCCCAGGCCAAGGTGGAGATATAATCCCTCCACCTAGTCCTGGGTCTTCCCCGAGGCCTCCTCCCAGCTGGACGTGCCTGGAACACCTCCCTAGGGAGGCGCCCAGGGGGCATCCTCACCAGATGCCCGAACCACCTCAACTGGCTCCTTTCGATGCAAAGGAGCAGCGGCCTTACTACGAGCTCCTCACGGACGACTGAGCTTCTTACCCGATCTCCAAGGGAGATGCCAGCCACCCTCCTGAGGAAACCATTTCGGCCTCTTTTACCTGTGATCTCGTTCTTTTGGTCATGACCCAGCCTTCATGACCATAGGTGAGGGTAGGAATGAAAACTGACTGGTACATCGAGATCTTTGCCAACACAATAAAAAGGAGTGCTAATTACAAAATAAATAAATGAAACAAACAATGACACTAGGTACAGATACAACCATACATGATTCACATACATATACAGATTCAGAGGAGGTTTCTTTCCATATCTGTAACTCATTTACATTTTACTTTAATAAAATATTTAAATTTCATTTAAAGCCTCCCCAAGTAAGCTTCAAATGTGCTTGTGTGTGACCACGGGTGACAGAACCTGCTGATTTCACAGACATTTGAAGACACGAGAAACAAAGGAACAGGTGGCTGTGTGCCTTTGTGTGATTCCCTTCAGTGCAGTATTAGACGATTAATGATACAGTTGAGAACAACAAAGCCGTGCAACATATTTCTTCCGTTCTCTTTGTTGCTTTTGTTTGTCCTTTGGGTTAGTCTGAGACAATACAGTTGTAATGAATGTCTACTTTTTGTGTTATTGACAACCTCAAAAGAAGTAAAAATGTATCATTTGTGCTCAATCCAGAGACCAAAGAAAAAAAAAATCTTAATGGCAAATTGTAAAGTTTTAACTTTTAAGCAGACTTGTAAATATTACACCAATAATACAGATGGGATTCATAGAAACTGCATTCCACAGTATCTTCTTTCTGTGTGTGTGTGTGTGTGGTCAGTACAGCCTTCTGTTGGATAGCAGCATCTTGCCAAAATCAACAGTGGCCTCATGTTTCTCCCTCACCCAGAAGCCCCAGCTCTCCCCAGGAACTTGTTCTTCTCCACAGCCCAGAGGCCTGTTTCTTTCCCTGGACATCTCTGGAGCCAACAGGTGGCTAACATCCGCAGAGGGAGCTGGCTGTCCATCCAGCCATCTGTGTGACCACTTTGTCCACCCAGACGCTCGACAAACAGGGCTGGACTGCTGCAGCCCAGATCCTGATCCCACAGGACTGGTTCGGCTGGTTTACTACTAAAGGTAATAATGTCCAAATGAAGCTTCATGAAGCTTGGTGAACCATTTTCTTTATCTTCTGAGCTAACTACATGCGCTTGGTTTAAAGAAAAAAGCTCAAGGAATGGCAATTCAGTGTGCTTTTAACCCTTTGTTTAACAGAGATCCATCTAGTGGACACAGAAAACATAGCCCCCAAATAGGGTAAACGGTTACAGAAAATGGTTGGTTGGTGTGTTGGCTGGATGGATGGATGGATGGATGGATGGATGGATGGATGGATGAATGGATGGATTAAACTGGATACAATCTGGGAATGTGGAGCAGAAAGTAGTTACATTACTTGCATAGATGTCCATCCCTATCGCTATCTGCCACTGGGTATCCGAGTGTTAATCATTTAAATACTTATTATCCGTCAATTGTCAATTAAAATGTACAGCACATACTGCAGTATAGCTTAAAAGGGCAGTTTGCGTTTGAAAACAGCTGAATAAATCGGGCTTAACAGTTTCTGTCAGTTGTGTGGGTGTTGTAGGATTCTGTGTTGGTTATTCGCCTCCAATTTCAAAGCAAACATATGTAAATATTTAAATTTGATCTATATTTCTTCCAGTCTCAAATGGTTTGCATAAACTCTCTTCCTGCTGTAGTGAAACACTGCCAGCAAAAGTGGAGAGAAAAACACGAGTCAAGAGAAGGCTGGACTCTTATTGGCGTTCTTCCTGTAAATCCCAGCCTGAGGCCACTTCCTCCCACACCTCTCTTCTCCATCCAGCCAGCACTCCCCCATCTTCTTCCATCTCCTCTCATCTTCTCTGCTCACTCTCTACAAGTATAAGTGCTTCTCTGCCTTTTGCTGGCCATGCCTGTCAGTCAGGAGAGTTGCACCACTTCCAGACAGCAGTAGCTCTTTTCCATGCAGTCGCGGCGGCGTGGACGGGCATTGGGGCACCAGGCCTGCTCCCTGGGCCAACTGTGCCTGTTCACCAGACTATACTGCCCTGCAAAGGCAAAAGGCAGTTACTTCGTTTTTGGTTGATAATTAATTAATGATATTTTTTGGACATTTAAGACATCCTTTATCATGTGGATAAGTATCTTGAGTCAATTCCTTTGTTTATTCGACAAACTAAAGGGTTGTCTTAACAGTAACTTCCAACAGCCCAGAAGAAACCAAGGCAGAACACCGTAACACCAGTTAGCGCTCTTTGACTTTGTTTTGGAACGCTCAAATTGAGTTAGGGTACAGGATAGCAATAAGTACATGGCTATAAGTAAATGTAAATCATCAAAAATATATGCCATCATCACAAGTTTATACAGGTGTTACTATAATGATTTTGTAAATGGTGATCAGCAGTGCATCTCCTCTGGCAGCAGCACAGCAGGCAGGAGTAAGTTAATGTAACGGGCAGGCATGTCGCCAGGTCATTTTTTGCAAGGGTTTATCCCTGAACGTTTTGAGTGCATGAAAAAGCATCCAAATAGAGCTTGTTTATCAAATACAATTCCCAGAGGAGGATCTCCCTGGATCCCCCCACAGAGGTCCGGGCTGAGCCTGCTTATGTCATGTTTACTTGTATCACTCTGCTGGAAATCGCATCCACATCTTGGCAGCGCCACATAAAAGAACTGCATTTCCACGGACCTGCTTAATATAGCAATGACTTCAGACCAGTGAAAATTCTGCCCAGGAAATGGAATACAGTAAATGACAATAATACCTTTTTGGGAATTGGTGGGTTACAGATTTAATTACTGGCAAATTATCAAAGATGTTTTATCAATATTAATAAAGTTATAAATTTGGTTATAAAACAACAAAACGGGGCACCACCCTGAACTCAGGGGCAGATAACCGAACTGTGAAACCGTCTCATTAGTTGGTGTTCCCTTTAAAATACAGATCTTAATTAACTTGGTTAATCTATCTGCTATTCTTTAAAGGAACAGAAAGGGTGAATTTGAGCACCGTTCAACCAGCATTTATTACAACAAATACACAAAATAATCACAGACAACTATTATTTAAAGTATAACAGTGTTTATTTAACTTCAAAATGATCAATGGCCGATCAATAATTCTTCACTCATCAAAACCTATATACCTTTTCCAAACTACAACCAAAAGCAGAAACAGCAAGCATGTGGTGTGACACGTCTGTGTCTCTGTGTGTGTGTGTGTGTGTGTGTGTGTGAGTGTGAGTGAAAGAGGAGGGTGGTGAAGAGACCGCGGGGGTAGCTAAACCACGCAATATCAATTAGAGGCAAGATCCAAGATGGCGGATCGTGGGGCTGTGTTGCAGACATGGCTCCATGCTGTGTTTAGGGTCCCGCTGAACAAATGTGAAGACTGAAGAATGGGGTGACCTCTTCGTCCTCTAGGAGTTTGGTGAAAAGGCTCTGGAATTTACATGTAGGCCGAAAATCTTTTCTTTGAAAGACCGCATGGTCTTATGTCTTTCAGAGACAGATGCTCTGAGGCTGTGTCCCAAAGATAATGTTTAACCCACAGCTGGACGGTTCCAACAACCTATAGATAGGCAGTATGTTGCTAATAATAATAATCCCTCATTGCATGGCAAACTGTGCACATAACTGCAGTAAGTAGAGTCAAAGTTGAGGCAGGAAGTGGATCTGTAACCTGTGACGCTTTACCGTTGACCTTGTCTTCTTTTTAGTAATGTCACCATCTTGTCAACAAACTCAATGTCATTATTAAAGACGGGATAATAAATAAAAGCCAACAGTAAGTAACACCCAAGTTGTTATAAATAGGAAATATTATTTTCTGAAAGACTAGTACTAGTACATCCCCGATGAATCCAGCAGAGAGACAGAGTCAGTGTAAAGCTGCCTATACATGATCGGTAAAACTGTTCTGCGCTGACCCTTCCATTGTTTTCCTATTGGAAGAGTGGTGCTACCCAACTAGGAGCAGCACCGCTCAGAATTGCCGCATTGACCTTAGTTGCTGCTGACCTTTCAAGGCGCAACCATGGGCGCAACCAATTCCAGAACGTTCCTGCGCAGTGCTTTGCCTCTTTGCTCTGCGCCCTACCTTGTGGTTTTGCCGCGGATCATGTGCGGCGTGCTTAAGTGTATATCTCTGTTGTTGGGCTCTGTAAAACTGCTCCTGAGCTACGGGCCAGGGGCCTTTCTCTCTGTTTGGTCAACTCAGCCTCCATCTCCCAGCCCTGGCTCTCCCTGCCATCCCATCACCCAGTCTTGGCTGCTGTGTCCCGTATTAGTTCCACCGTCTGTCCTGCGCTGCAGGACTCTAACTGTCCATTGGCATGACAGCAGTTACAACAGCCAAGCTAGCCTTGCATTTCCCAAAGAGCCTTAACACTGGAGGCAAAAACGGATAGATTACTGGGCCCACCAGCTAAATGACATGACATGCATCAGTGGATTTAACAGTTGCATTCAAAATGTGACCTTCACCCTCCCTCCCCTCTGCTTTAATTTGATTTGCAAAGGCCAAATGCTAAAAATGAGAGGTGAGGAAGAGATGCAATAACATATGTGAAGCCTGTCTTCTAAGCTGGCACAGAGCTGCTTCATTTGGAATTAATTCCCAGTTAACCAGAGCAGAATTCCGAATGAATGTCGTGTAAACAGGAAAGATAGAACAGATTCACTCTGATAATTCACACGTTGTCCCACTTGTTTGATGATAATCCATCACTTTTACATTATAACTCTCCATTGTTACAGAATATGTATGTATTAGATGACCCATGCATGGTGTTTCTTCAGTTGGAAGTGACCAGTGTAATATGCAAATGAATGCCTTACCTGTCATTTTGCAGCCACAGAAATGGCAAGAGAAGAACAAGTTCTTTGGTATGTAAAAAATGTGAATGTCATCATGCTGATATTTGCGTCTTGATGCACAACAAGAAAAAAGAGCATTAAAATCAAAGGACTAGTCCAATATATCAATATGGTAATTCACATTTTACTTGAGATGAGAAGATGGATATAAATCCAGTGTCTGTGTGTTAAGTGAGAGCTGAAGTCAGGATTGGTTAGCCTAGTTTAGCACAACAAGAAATAACAGCTTTAGTGAAAAAGGTGGGTAACTAGGTGTATTTATGAACTTCAGACGGAGCCATGCTGCATGATTGATACATTCATAAAACAATAAATAGTAATCATAAAAGCCCTGCATGTAAAATAATGTCCATAGTAGTGACATTGAACCAGCCAGATATTTTATGAAACTAAAATATGTCATTAAAGTATTATGTAAAACTGACCCAGGATCTGCCATAAATGAAATAAAAACAGCCAATATCACCATGCTGTACTTTGATGAATTGGAATTGTCAACTCTTGCCAATCGTCAACTGATCTGTCGAATCAGGTGTGTGGGTGGGGGGTTACTCGGGGTGGTGGTAAAAAAATCGATACAGCATAGTATGCCGATATTTTCCGTGGCAATACTGTATTCATACACAGACGCCAAGTATCAATCTGTGTTTGTCTGCTTGCCAATCCCATTTTGCAGCAATAAAATTGAATTGAGATGAACAAACAGAGAAATGTATCTTTTTAGATAAAACAGATGTTGACACAGTTTCCTTTTGGGGACATAATTTGAAATTGGGAAAAATTTGAATTTGGAAAAGAGGTAATAAATTGCAATATATCGCAAAATATTGCAATATGTTTAATATTGCAATAACATTGTATCTTGACATAAGTATCGTGATGATATCGTTTGGTGAGGCCTCTGCTGATTCCCCACCCTCAGGGGTTACCATCAGTCACGGTTCATGGAAAGTGAAATCTGTCATGGGGCGGATGGATTTAGTCACGCACTATAGAAATATATATTAAGAGTTTATTTTTTCACATTTTTACAGCAATATGCTCATGTATCACAATAGGCTGTATTTTAAGTTATTGTGAGATAAAAGGTAGTTCTATGTAAAACCATACATTGAGCACCTCCATATAGCCAAAAGATACTTGTTTAGTAACTATAGAAAAACAATTATCCATAATATATTTTTATTTCTATGTAACAAACTGTCAACTGGTCGTAATGGCAGAGTTTTGGACGGAGCGAGGTAGGACCGGCGTGTTGCTAGTAGTTGCAAGTTTCAACTCGTCTCGGTGCAAGTCTTTGGTCTGAACTGGGCTTTACGCCTCTGTGAAGATTCGACTGTGAGATTGGCAGTCGGATCAGGCTCCTTCGTTTGAAGCATCAAGTATTCGGCTATTCAGGGTCACCCCTACCATGCTGTAATATAATATACTTCATAAATTGCAGCAATTGCAACAATTGATTGATTATTGACAGCTTTTGATTTTACTGTAAATTCTACAATCCGTCTTTTACAGGGTTAACAATCATAGTAATCATATCTATCTGTTAGATTTGCAGTTTTCTGGTCTGTAATTTATGCCCACAGGCCACTTTAGGAAGACGATTAGATTTAATCATGAGAAAATGCTAAAACTTTTAAATTGTCTTTTTTCCCCATGACTAAATGACAGACTGCAGCCAGGCCGGCAGCTATAATTACATTTCGGGATCAACCACAGCAACTTTAATGAAATGCTGTCATCTGGGTGGAAGACAGGAGGCAAGTTCTCCCAAAAGGATTTGTAAGAAAGACATAAATTAAAAATAAAATTGAAATAATAAAAATAACCATACACCTCCTACATTGCTCCCAAGCTGCTTGGGTAGGTGGAAGCCCTCTGAATTTCCTCCCCCAAAATGTCCTTCTCCCATATGTAAGACTGCATGTTGGCTTATAACACAACTATAAATTATCCCATAAATTCTTTACAGTGCTCCTGTGCTTTGTTTGCTTCTACTTGGTAAACTGTGGCACACTCTGTAGTGTATGGAGAAAATGACAATGAATCTACATTAACCTTAACCTTGTTTTTCTTCACTGCCTTGGTTCGAGAGTTTGTCTTTAACATTGGCATTCCCCATTCACTTCATGTCTCAGTTCTCACCCGTTCTCACTCCCAACTGGTAAAATCCTGACGCTTGGTTAGTGTCTCTCAGCTCCAGATACTGACGCAAAAATCCCCTTTCAGCGTCGCACCAGGCGGAGCAGCAGCTTGACCGCCGCACTGTATGATGACGTAGTATTAAGAGAGACAACGGTAGAGAGTAGTAGGAAAGATGAAAAAAACGGGTGGATGGGTCAAACAACACAGGACTTTCACCCAGGAGACCGGGGTTCATGTCCCGTTCTTGTCCCTGAAACGTACATTTTGTAACCCCACCCACCATCTTTTCCTAAACCTAACTGTCCCGTTTCTTGTGCCGCATGTCAGTTAAAGTGACGCCAAGAGTCCCGACCAAAGCGTCTAAATATGACGCTAAAGGAGACTTTTTGCGTCAATAACAAACGCCAACCGAGCGTCACTTTTTGACGCTATGGGAGGGAGAATGTGTTGCTCGGTTTGTAGTGTTGAATCTTGGATGTAAACGTTTCGGTGTTATAAAAATCAGATAAGCATTCATCAAATCAGGCTGATACAAACCCCGGTAGATTAAAAATACCTGTAGAAATAAAAAATAATGCTTAAATGACAACAAAGGAGGCTGTTCAGTCTGACTACTAAATGTAACAAGTCTGGCAAATATTTCATTTGTAAGGATATTATCTTATGTTTGGTGGAATAATATTCAATATGTGAGGTATACTATAGGATAACCACTGACTAATAGATAGTGCTTCCAATGAACCAAAGTACTTATTTTGACAATGTTGACTGATTGTGTTTTCTTACAGGATTTTATTATTAAACCAGGACCACCATCTTTTCCTTAAACGAAACCAAGTGGTTTTAGTCTAAACTTAGGCTACTGTCATCGCTATAATTATAATATATAATAATATTTTCATAATAATATAACATACTTCCTCTGTACAAAACTTAATAATTTGTTTTCCTTTTAACAAACTGAATATTGTTCGTTGGGTAGGTATTCAGTTTTCAGTTTTGGAATTTGGATATTAGTTTTTTCTCTTCAATACTGTAGAATAACAGAATCCTTAAAAAATTATTACCTTTAATTAAACCCAAATGTTGGAGCACAGTGTTTCAATGATTATAGGCTGAAACAAATGTGAATGGAGGCTGAAATTCCTCGCGGTGTTCTGTTGTAATTAAACTATGAGCTGATCCACTAGCTGGTAGGCTAATTTATACAGTGTAAGCACTTGATGGATAAGGTACCAGCAGCTTTTGAAAATATGTCTGTCTATGAATGCTTAATATACATGTACATGTAATTCTTTGTGTGCATTTATTTTACAGAAATCAACATCCATCCACTATAGATTGCTCTGGTATGATGTTGGGGACCAAGAAGCTGGTTAAACCTGATTTAACCAAAAAGGCCTCAGATTGAGCTGACCAGAGAGACAAAGGAATCGTGGCCTGTATGTAAACCCCAAAGCCTGGTTAATTCACACCTCTATGCTAAAGTCCCAGCCAGAAGGGACAAACCTCACAACTGGCAGGAAGTCAAAGAACTACAAGATTGTAGTCTCGACACTTTCAAGAGTTTCGAGTCTTCCTATTGGGTCAGCGGGACCAGAAACACAGCATGGAGTCTTGACCTATAAATAAGCCTGATCACCCAAAATCCTGTTGTCTTCACTCGCAACTCTCGTTGCTGACAGGAGGCATGCAGCAAGCGCTTGTGCTGAACTTCCATTTTCTGGAGAAATTGGATTTTATTTCGGTGGATCCTTGAAAACGCACCAGTGTTTTCATATCTGCAGTGAGAAGGAAACAACGTTTTTCTTCTCAAAGTCGACTAAACTTGCCCCCTTGCTACCTTTTTGGAGGGAAGTTTCTCCGTGGCCGCTGACGAGTGCCAGGGACCCGCTCTGTTTAATTTCTGTGGAAATCTATGGACAGGAATAAACGGACTGAACACACCTGTAAGAAGTCTTACGTCTGGGCAGAGATAAGTAGTGTGTTTATTAATGAGCAAAAGGGTCCGCTACCACTTGTTGCCATTAATGTGATCTATGATTTTAATTATGTACTGGTCTATACGTGATTATTAATCTTTTTCTGTGAATGTATCAGTGATCATGGTACTGTTGATGTTGTGTTAAGTAGCTGGGTATAACTGTAATCGCTACCTGCTAAGTCACTCCTTTCACGGAGTTTAGTTACTGTCCGCGAGATAATCGTGGAAATCAGCTGTTAGCCACTGGAGTGGTTATCGATAACTAAGATCAGAGTGCCTCTTTTCTTTACACTTCTTCCCTTTCTTCTTTTACTAACACACACACGACACAGGCTAGCCGCGTGGCTCCCGAGCTAACGCTGCTAGCTTAGCCACGTGGAATCGGCTTACATTTGTACAGAGCTAACACAGAAGCTACCATACCGGGTAAGCATGCGCGTTGTCTAGCAACCCCCGGCTTCTTCAGCCCTTCCTCGTGCACCCAGCATCACTACCGCCCTCTTGAGGCAAAATAGTTATGTGCAGCTCACCGGAGTAGCCATTTTGTAGTTTTGTGTTAGAACTACATTTCGACACCGCCCCTCCTCTTTCACTCACTCTCTCTCTCACACACACACACACACACTCACACACACACACATACACACACACACACACGGACACAGACGTGTACATGCTGCTTTGTTTTGCTTTGTTTTTGGTTGTGATATTGTAAAAAGGTATATAAGTTTATTATTGAAGGATTATTGATAGCTACTGATAATTGTGACATGACCATATTCATAACTTTATTAATATTGATAAAACATCTTAGATAATTTGCCAATGATCAAATCTGTACCCTACGGGTATCCAACAATGATATATATTATTATGGTTACTATTTTGTTTTGCAAGTTAGACTGTGTGGGAGTTTCTTTGCAACTTTTGACCTGCAACTTTTGACCTGCAACTTTTGACCTGCAACTTTTGACCTGCAACTTTTGACCTGCAACTTTTGACCTGCTTGTATGTGGATATATATTTGCATTGAATGCTTATGGCTGATTACCAACCGGACAAAGTGGGCCACTGCTGGTCGGCCCACATGCGCCAAAAGCCAGGGCATGTGGCTAACGTGGCAATCTTTGCCATTTTTTACCATCACCCCATATGACGACAGCAGACATTTCATAACTTTCGTGACTTCTCATAGTAGGAAAAGCACAGGTGTTACAATAACATCAACAAAGACTTCATTACTATTCAAGTGTCTCAGTAAGCTGTGACAGAGTGCCAGTGAGCCAGCATGCACAATACCAGGACCCTGAGACTGAAGCAACTAAATGGAATTGTGTTCTAGGACTGAAAGCATTCATGTTTTCTTCCAGGTGAATTTTAATTTCTCTATGCACTCGAACCACAAAGCTAACGGCAGATTAGCGCTGATTAAAAACTGTCAAAGACATGATAGTAGTGTCACATAACTTGTTAACACACAATTTATGTACCTTGTGTTTAGTCAATTGTATTGTGGCAAACTAATATAATGTTCTACCAATGTCTAAAGTGGGGAAAGAAGTTAATAATTAAAAGTAACTTGCGTTAACTAGTGATGTCCTAATGATGCTTCATGAACAATAAGTTGTATTTGTTGACCCAACTGGATGGCGCTCTTGGTTTAAAGAGAAAGGCTCAAGGAATGGAAATTCAGTGTGCACAGAACAGAACAGAGAGCACCATCTAGTGGGCTCGGGGAATAAAGAAAATGCTTCAAGAAGCTTCAGGCAACAGCAACAGGCGCACACTAACGTTCCAGTTGCCGTACAGGACGGCCTTCAGTGAAACATGTGGAAGCACATAGTTTGCAAAGTGTGTTTGCAATGGCGTTAATATAGGAGAAGGAGAACACCCTCTGCCGGTCATAGTGCGTAGGTACATTCCAACATTTCTAACACCATCTGACAATATAAAACTATATCAAAACCAATGTTTTATGACTTAATGGGCTTAATACAAATTTTTCTCTTGACTGTTGTGTGGACAATAAAGGACACAGTATTTGAGAAGACCCTTGCCATCTTATTGGAATGTAATTTAAAGCTATAGTGTGTAGTTTCTGTCGCCCCCATGAGGAATTCGAAGTAATGACAACAACACTGTCGGCGTGTCCACATGACACAAGCCTTCCGTGATCGCGCACCCCACCCAACCCTTCTCCCCTCAGTTGCTAGTAGCCAAGGAGGACACAGAGGATTAAAAAAAACCATGATGGACTATTCAGAAGAGGTAACTATCTTCACTTGAGTTTCTGCACGCAAAATTCGCCTGACGAGAAAATCTTCTGAACATAGCCATACTGAGAAATCCAGAGAGAATTGTGTGGAGCTGATAGTCTTAATTAGCTTTGTAGCAACTCATTTGGCAATCGCTTGAATGTAACGGACGTTCATTATTATAAAAAAGTTACGCACTAAGGCTTTAAAATCAGACGGAGTGTCAGACAGTGTCAGACAGAGTGTTATCGATTTGTCTATTCTCCATGTGATCTAAAAGAAAGGCTCAAACACTTCATGGTCATCTCAGTCAGGGTAATTTCAAACCATTTTACTGCCTGAGGCCAGACTGACTGCTGCCCCTACTTCTCTCTCCACTTCCCTCCTCTCTTCTGTAACAACTGTGACAGCTTTGATCTTGTTATCATGAAATAACTTCTAATTTCATTGAACCTCAACTTGCTGTCACATCATCATCATCAAGTTCTGTAGTCAGTCAACTAAACTTAAAGGGTTCCCTGTGGAGCTTTAGACCTTTAGTACCTGTTTTTCAAAGTAGGTCCCACACACAAGTTTATTGCAGATTAACACTGGGTACAGTCTGCACTTGTTCATGCAAGCAAAATTGTTTTTCCATTTTCTTATTCATACAATTACATCAATAAGCAGCAACCAAGAACATACAATTGCAATTACTTGGCGGATTCTGAATACATTATGGTGAGGCCCCGCAGCAAATATCAAGACTTAGTTAAGAGACCAAAAAGCAAACCTGGAGTCCAAAGAGAGAAGAAAAATTCCCTTTGAAACCACTACTATTTCATTATGAATATATGTGACCCCTCATCACACAGCTTCTTCCCTCAGACCTCTTAAGTATTTCAAAAACAGTCCCCATGCCCTATCAAACACACTCATCCTCCCTGCATTCGTGAATCTGAGCTTCTCCAGATGGAGGACATCACCCAGCTCTCTTAACCATCGGACTTCCATTATCGCAATATAAGTTTTTTTGCCCGACTAGACCTCAAGGATACACACAATCTGTTCTGGTGGATGACACAGAATGTCAGCATAACTTTTGTTTGCTTACAAGGAACCTCAAAATCATCCATTGCAGTTTAAGACAATCTAATCTTAACTACATGAGCTGTGAAGTGTCATGTTAGCATTGGACTACTTTGATGGACATTAAAAAGAAGAATCCATGTCTCCACTCTTGACCGCATACTTTGCATATGCTTAGAAATTGGACTGAGTTCATTTTGTTGCGATAACAGAGAAAACACACAAGGAGTTCTACAAGATTATGTCCTGGGTCCACTTCTTTTTAGTTTCTATATGTCCACCTGAACACAAGTCAAGCCTTGTGTCTCCCAGCAGAGGCAGAACTGCATGAACCTCTATATATTTTTTACCCAGATAATACATGTCAACTCCTTTTGTTTTCGCTCTCAGCAAAAATCTTTTTTGTGTCCACCACTGTTAGTGCTTGGAGAGATGTGACTAGATTTTGGAGCAGCTTGCTGCATGCATCTGCCTAATAATGAGGGGAAATGGAGGGCTTTAGAAAGCTAAAGTGTCTTACAAATAAATACATACATTTGGTTAAATAGGAGACTTTGTAATGCCAACTTACAGGCTGTAACCTGCACATTTAAAGCAAAAAACATCTCCACAAATGGCAAGAAGGCAAAACTTAAATCAAACAGAAAGAGAAAGAAGAGAATCTGATTTGCCAAGGTCAGGAGTTCCCGAAAACTTGGTCCTTGGTTTCATTGTTCTCCTAGAGACAGCCTGGTCAAATGGAGCAAAGAATAAATTGGATTACTCTTATCAGTGGGTAGTCAATGTGTTGGCCCTGTGTTTGAGCCCGGCTCTTTATGGTCAGTAATGATGATTAAACAGTGAAAGGGCTTTTCATGGTCTCAGCACAATTTACAGATGAGCTGCAGCAGGAGGGCCGGTGATGTGGGGCAAACAGAGAGAAGGAGAAACACCTACAGTCACTCCTGCTCTACTGTATGTGGCGCGCCTCCTGGGTCTGAAGAGCTGCTGTACTCTTATCTCTGCTTCCTGTGCTTAAGGGTAATTTAATTATTTTTTTTTTCAACCTGGACCCCATTTTCCCATGCATTTGTCTCTAATAGACTAATGTGACCAAATGTTTTTTTTTAAATTGGTCCAGTAGTGAGCGAGATCGCAGTGACGGGCCGGTGCAAACCTAGCTGCAATGCAACCTAAGGGAGCAATTGTGCAGCCTTTATTTTTGTCCATTAAAAGTGATTGTCTTTGCCACTGACAGGCTGATATTCAGTGTTGCCAACTCCTTTCCAATGAAAGTCGCTAGCACCAGCTCCAAAGGTCGCTAAAAGTAGCAAGATGACGCCATGCGCTCATTTGCATATTTGTGACGTCATTATACAATCATTTGCATAAAGCTTAGTGGTTGTGTCAGTAAGGTAGATAGAAAGAAATAGAAATATTTGGCCAAATAATCACAAATCCGATAGAGGAATTTATATTACATTCTAATTATTACTTAGGTAGCCTATCTTTGAAGTAAAAAAAATAAATTCTACAAAGGGAGGTTGAAAGATAAATACAGAATTTGCAAAGAAGGATGGCTTGCCCAGAGCTAGGCCAGCTCAGCGGCGTCTTTCTCCCGTGTCTTTCCTACCTACACTGGCCCCAGCACCCTGTCCCCTGTCCCCTGCCCCCTCTCTTCTTCTACCTGCCTGCTCAGTGCTTCTGCACATGAGAGAGCAGAGAGGGGAGGGGCTGCTCCTCTGCTCCTCGGTCACAGAACAGAAGAGAGGTGACTGTTGTGGCGGCCACAGAAGAGAAATACCTTGCGTGCTCACTGGACAATACTGGCGTCTTTTCTACAGAAAGTCTCTGTCTTTTCCACGGAAAGTCGCCAGATTTGTCGCTAGTCGCTTTTGTGAAAAAAAGTCACTAAGGAGGTCTGAAAAGTCACTAAATCTAGCGACAAAGACGCTATGTTGGCAACAGTGCTCAGATTGTTGTTAAAAGTGTCTGACAACATTATCAATCTCAGGATGTGACTATTTGCACTGCCTACTGGCCAATCAATACTCAACTGATAACAACGTCACCATTCTTAGAAGATCCGGTGGAGCTCAGTGCGCGGATAGTGAGAGGTGCGCTCAGAAAAGCTAGAACATTTAGAGACCGACAAAACCAGTCGACATTCCCTGATGGGTAGCTTTATGAAAGATATAGATCTTCAGCGGAGGGAATTACATGTCTTTGGCAGCTTTTTGAGCTGTATGTTACCAATGTGGCACATCAGTTTGAATTATGTTTTTATATTTAGTTTTTATTTGCTCCCACGATTGCTTATCCCTGCAAGGGTGGCCACTGAAAGAATAGGCTACAGCAACGAAAGTTTACGGAATGCACAAGTGTAATTATGGTCAGGTCTTGTTGTACGTGACTGATGGGGCAGAGATCTGTCTTGTAACTTATGCATTTACAGCGTAGCATTTTGTCTGTACAACCGTGTCTGTGTTTTTCATATTTCTGTAGGATTATCGTTTGCTCTTCATGTGTAAAATATGTGGCTCTGTTAGAATTTTCCATGTTGCGATTGGTCATGCTGTGCAAACACCACCCCTTTTATGTGAACGCGCTCGTCGCTAGATTGGGAAACCCTGGGTTGATTGAACTAGTTGTTAACTACCGTCGTGACACAGCTTATGCGGGACCGCAGAAATAAATCCAGGGCATGTTAATCTTGCCTCAGCTCTATAACTGTTTTCAAACAGGGTTGCTATCCAGCGATCTGCAGCCACAGCGTTAGCCAACATGAGCTGGAGGAAACCTACAAACAGAGACGACACCAGCAGGAACCAAGGAAGCTGCAAACAGTGGACATCTGTTGGGATTTCATACAGAAATCCAAATGTCAGTTCAATTTTACTCATAGGGTCAAATCATAACAGAAGTTATGTCAAGCCACTTTACAGATAGTGTAGGTCTAGACCACACTCTATAATTTACAAAAATCCAACAATTCCCCCCAAGAGCAAGCATTTGGTGTGACAGTGGTGAGGAAAAACTTCATTTTAACAGGCAGAAACGTCGGACAGATGCTGGGTCTTGATGGCGGCCATCTGCCTCTGCCAGTTGGGACACAGAGACACTCATACAGACAGATAGAGAAATATGATTCATAATAATTATAGCAGTTGGTATGATGAACAGTGGCAATCATAGTAACAATACAGATAATATACCGTATTACCTATCTGTTTATATTTTTAATAAATTGGCAAAGTCTCTGTTTCGCATTTCAAGACAGGCCAGCAACAACTAATGCCTAATTTGATGGCCCAAGTTTAAATACTAAGTAACTTAAACTGCTGATAAACCTTCATTAGAGACTGAATATGAGCCAACCACATTATTTTATCTATTTCCACTGTGAAGTTCCTCCTGATTAAAACATAAAAAACAGCAGAACCCTGCTGGGAAATTTGATTTCCTTAACATTTTAATGACTTCATTAAAGGGAAATATCACCTTTAAGTTTTAAATATTCACAAAGTGCATTCCTCTGCCTCAGGACAGCTCAGCTTATATAAATGTGTCTTATTTAATGATGTGACTGGGATGGTAAAAAGGTGCTTCACAAACAGCAATGTTAACAAAGTCAAGGCACAAACTTTTTAAATATATATATTTTGTGTGTGTGTGTGTGTGTGCGCGCGTGTGCATGCATGCGTATGTGTGTGGGTAGGTGTACTGCATTCTTGGAGTCAAGATGGCTGGGCCAACAGTAAAACGGGCCATCGGTAAAACGATACCTTTTCATGTGAAAACATGACTAAATAACCCTTCCGTTGTGAATTTTATTGTTCTGGAATTGTTGTGCAAGGTCTCTGAAAAGAAGCTGTAGTTCTAGGCCGAATTAAAAAGCTTCAGGGAGGCCTGCGATCGCTCTCTTTGGGAAGGCCCAGACGTAAGCTTTCAAGCTAAACAATCAGAACGCCTCAAGTTGAAGCTATGCGGGGTAGTATCTACACTGCATTGATCAGAGATATTGAATATTAAAGATAAAACTACATAAAACATGTAGGCCTCAGGGGGTTAGTGAGCATTGTTGGAGGGAGCCTGAGATCTAAGGAATCCTGCACACTGCCTGGCTTCCATGTTAACAGGTTAGAGCTCGCACACTGCCTACGTGACACGCACGTCTCAGGCGCAGCTCGAGCCGCACCGAAAACGCGTGCATGCTAGAAAAAGGACAACGCCTATTTTTCACGTGACACGCAAGCGTGTTGGAAGCGTTTCCAGGCAAAATAGAATACGAAAAGAGGTTTATATGTCGTTTTGACACGAATACATTTAATAAATGACATTTTGATGTTTGAAAGTCTCTAGGTTTTGACATAAATGCAGAAATAAATGTAACTGAAAAAGATTGTAATAAGTAATTATCGATTTTCAAATATTGCACCTGCCAATACAGAACAAAATATTCTGGAGCCTATTTTGCCGTCAATACTGCCGACGTTGTCTTTGCTGTAATCAAATCAGTATATATTTATGTTTAACAGTGAGTTGAGTGCAGGGGAAATGGGTAACACACATGTGTCCAGACAAGGTTAGCAGAAACAGCGCCGCGTCAGACACGTTTCTGGTGTGCAAAGACATAGAAGACGCCACGCAGACGCCACGCAACTGACACGCAACAGAAACGCCACGCTCATGCCACGCGCGCAGTGTGCGGGAGGCCTTAGATTTCATTCCCAATGGCTGTAGGTGTTTTGCACATGACAATAAATGACTTGATCTTGAATGAGAAAACAGTCTATACATTTTGCAATGGGGATTGATCCACAGTTTAGTCCTTAATGACTGCTGTCGTGCTGAATGTGAAGAGTTTTGAAAAGTGATTAGTGAAGAAGATATATGCGTGTTACCAATTGTAAAAAAATATAATAATAATAATAATTTGGCAAACACGCTAACATCACTGAACTGCACACATAAAGTCCATTAGCATCATGCTGTAAATATCCAAACATCAACATGTAAATTGTCCAAGTGCTGGAGGGGACAAAGCCAAATTTAGGTCAAAGAACAGATTGGCATTAAGCCTTTTCCATATGTATGCTGATGCTTTAAGGGTACAGACATTCTCTTAGAGTGCAAAGGGTAATCGTGCATGGGGCGGCTGCACCGAGAAATTGCTTACATATTGAAGTGACAATGTGTTGGAAATTGAAAGTTCAAATAAATCAAGGAGCGAGACAAGTGGAACAATCTACCCCTGTGTGATTTTGTGTGTGTGTGTGTGTGTGTGTGTGTGTGTGTGTGTGTGTGTGTGGGGGGGGGGGGCTTGTTTAACTAGCCAAAGTGCTGGACCCCACAAGGGCTGTTTGAGGGTTAAGACTTGGTTTTAGGATTAGGGATAGAATTAGGTTATGGTTAGGGTGAGTTTAAGGGTTAAGGTTAGGCATTTAGTTGTGATGGTTAAGGTTAGAGTAAGGGGCTAGGGAATGCATTATGTCAATGACGGGTCCCCACAGAGATAGTGCCACAAACCTGTATGTGTGTGTGTGTGTGTGTGTGTGTGTGTGTGTGTGTTTATGATAGGACTCACAGTAAGAATGACAGAGGCTTACTTCAGTCTGCAGAGAGTATCAAACCTGAAGCACCATTCAACGTGGACTCTAATATCAAAGATAAGTCGAGTGATTTGCAATAAATGTCTACACGACTATTTCGATCTGTCTATTTCTGGGGTAAATTAAATATAAGCGATTGACTATTTTACTAAAGACAGATCTAACCTGGTAACACTCAAATCACTCTTCATATAGAGGTGTGAATTCCCCTGTCCTTGGTGACGACAAAGAGAAACATTCATATAATCCAGCTATTCTGTTTTAAATGCATGTTGTCATTCATTCATTCTTACACAATGAAATAGGAAATCAGCTAGTCAGGTCAGTTACAAGGCAGGATTAGCCGGGAGACTTCTTCTAAACGAGGGCACACTTCCAACTTTGCGTGGAATACCTGCAGAACAGGGACATGTAAGTAGTTCTTTTGTAGATTATGGTGAATTTGTGTGTGTTTTGCCATTGAGAACGAGGTAGCATGCTAGTGGTACCTCGTCTCGGCTACTGACGTAGAAAGCTCTGCAGATTTTGAACAGCTCACCAGGAGAATGAAGTCAGAAGACATTCAGAAATCCGTATCTCATTCAAAACAGCATTTATGTTTTTTTTCCCCAAGTTTTTATATGTGTGGAAGCAGCAGAGACACAAAATAACCAGAAAAAGTGATTTTTTCATAATATGGGCACTTTAAAGATGCAGTAGGTAAATCTTATAAAAGTAACTTTCTGTCATATTTGCTGAAACTGAGCCTATGATCCAGTAGTACTACATGAATTATGTAATATAAAAAAAAATCCAGCTCCTCTGGCACCACCTACAGCCTGTAGTGCGATTGGCAAAATTCCCGGTTGATTTTCTCCAATCAGGGCCACAGGGGGTGTCTATATGCCTGTCAATCACTGCTCAGGCACGCACACGCATAGGCTATAAGAGCGTTCTCCCCTCCCCCTTCCCCGCGCACGAGCTGCAGAAAAGTTTCCCAAAACTCCGGTGGTGAAGTGGCTTTTCAGAGGTGGATTTTAAAGATCTGAAAAACGATGCAGATGTAGCCACATTTCTTCTCAACAGGTAACATAATTACCATGCATGATTTATCTTTTACTTGGTTATTAGTAGTCAAAAGTCCACAAAGCTACGTTGGTGAGGATAATAGTAATGTTTGCACAGTGGTCGGTCTGATATGATGCTGAAATGGCTAACAGTAGCCTGCTAGTTAGCATCGCTTTACCGTTGGTCAGTTATGTTGGTGAGCAAAGTTAACATTGTGTTGTGTGTTTTAGTTATTGAAAATGTTGTCTGACATGCAGTTCTGTCAAACTCTGTTGTGTGGGAGGGGCTTAGGCGACTTCAGCAGAAAGGGGGGAGGGACTGAGAAGTTGTCGATGTTCAAATTTGTTGTCCTGGATCTTCACAATCTTACCTACAGCAGCTTTAAGGGCAAACAAACACATCCAAGGAATGTTTATTTTCGGAGCAACAGGATTTCGCAGCAGTGGTCTTTTGTTCTCAGTATAACAAACCGTCACACTAATGAGCTTCCGTCCAATGGAAGATTTTTTCAGATTTTCTGATTTCAGAATAATGGGCCTTCAGACCAATAGCATGGCACCATCCAGATAACGTATCTAGACACAGATCACACGTTAATACCAGTTGGAAATGGTTACCTTATGTCAACTGAATAACTAAATTGTAGTTGCAATGTTACAATTCCCAGGGAGTGGTTCAACATGTTAGACAAGTTAGGGCCAATATGAGGTGTATATTGGAAAAAGACATTTAAAAATATCTGGCTGTGTGAGTCAATGCATATTCTGTTCTGAAAGGCTTGCAGTATCTCAAGGACTTCATTATTGTGAGGGCAGTTTCTAATTTGTTTTTCTGAGCGGACTGAACATATACTGTAAGTACATGAGTAATTGGATAATCAATGCTGGAGGATTTGGAAACCTTTGACCTTTTTAACGTTCAGTCATCCTAAGAAAATCTGTAAACAAAAAAAAAAAAACTCAAGGTTTGTGGTTGTCATTGGCTGCTACCAAGCACATAAAACACCTACACAGGCGGTGCAGTGACATCAGAAAGTATTCAGACCCCTCCATTGCTTGCACATATTGCGTTGAAAGGATACAATTGCCGTTTTGCCCATTTTTGCCATCTTTGATTGGACATAGTTTAGAAAGGCATACACCTGTGTATATAAGGTCCCATAATTCACACTGCATGTCAGGAAAAACACCAAGCCATGAAGTCTGACTATCAGTAGACTCCTACGATATAATTGTGTCGAGGCATAGGCAAGGGCAACGGTCTAAAACCATATCCATACCTAGTGTTCCCAGTAGCACAGTGGATTGCAAGTCCACTAAAGACTAAAGTACATCCTGTCGTCATCACAAACGTGAGCTGCGTCTCCCGATGCTTGTACTTGATTGGTTTGTAGACGGGCTTCCCCGTCCTCTCGTATTCTCTCTCCGTGTCAGAGTTTTTTTTCCAGCTGACCGCTGCTCTTCCCGTGCTGCCACGGCTCTTTTTGTTCTGTTTTCTTCGTTGAGAAGCAAGGCAAAGGAACTTTACTTGGGGTTTTGAGGAACTGTAGCATTTATTCAGTGACAGACTGAAACCTACACTGTACATGTACTGTGTGTGTGTGTATATATATATATATATATATATATATATATAGTCTTCATGTGCAAACAAAATTATCTTTGGTGTTGTCATTTCCAACTGGCACTCAGTGACATAACTTCTAATTCCTCTCTCTGGTCTGTCTGTCAGATTGGCTAAAGTGGATCTCGGAAATGATGTGTTCATGAAGTATCGATTTGCTGGGAATTAATAGCGTCCGTCGATTCAGCAAATGTATTTAATTGTAAAACACGTTTTAAATAACATACTTTTTAATCTTTGCGTTTGGAGAAAGGTATCAAGTCCTTTCAAGTCAAAAGGCTCAAGTCAGAGTGAAGTCACGAGTCAGTAGAGTAGAGTCTAAAGTCATCAAATTTGTGACTTGAGTCGGACTCGAGGACCATCGAAGAGTTTGGGCATGTAGCATTGTGGGTTAGAGTTACACCCTCACAAGTATGGTCATGTGTTTTAGAGAGAGTGTGTTCGGAGATGTGTTGTCTTTATAACAACAGTACATTGATGATGTCTCATTCATTCGTGTCCTGATTTGGCTTCTTCTTTCTTTTTCATCACTCACTTAGCAAACCAATCATTTATATCACTGTTTCGTCTTATGCAGTATTTCTCAATGTCCTTTCGCTGTGTTGCTGTATAAGGTGTATGTCCCCTCGCTCATCTATGTCTGATTCTTTTAAAGTGTGATTTTTTTTTTATTTGCCTTTGATATGTTCCCCAGGCTCCTCTGTGGCCTTAACTAAACTGTCTGCAGATCTGAGCTGGCTTTGAAGTGCCTCCCCCCCCCCGGCCTCATCTCCCCATACTGCTACACTGAATGCTAATGTGCCTGCCACCTCTAATAGAAGTGCCACACAGTAGAGAGACGGGTGGAAGGATGGGGTATCAACCTGTCAGGACAGTAAGTAAAGACACAATTTCACGCAGACAAAGCGACAGGCTGATGAGGGAGTATGTAAAGGTTACAGAGCTCTCTGCTTTCAAACAGCACTCAAAGTTCTCTAAGTGTCCTGTGGCCAGTTTCACATATTGATTCCATTTGAACAGTGTAGATTTCTCTCTCTCTGGGAGGGTCTCCGGAGTTTCATATTTGGTTCAAGGTCTGTCACTAAGTCCGCTTTTTTTAGAGTTACAGAAAGTTGTGGATATAGAGGATAGAGGATTGGTCCGAGGTCCAACTCTTAACCAAATAATCTGGAGACACGCTTTGATATTTCATACTGGTATACCTTCATTGTTGACAAGGGGGGTGGCATTGTTAGAGAATGTGTATTCTTCCTTTCTTTTTGTCCTTTCTTTCTCCGTTTGTATTAAATAAGCTGCAGCTGCTGACCCATGAACAAGTACATTTTGAGCAGAAAACTAATGTTCCAAACATAATTTTTCTCAAATATACATATTCAAACACACATGGATCTTAGATGTATCAGGCTTTTAAACAAACTGAAGCTGTCGTTTTTCTTGGGAGAACAGCCTCCATGAAATTCGAGAAAGTCCTTCAATCAGATCAACAGTTTATCAGGATTATCTAAAACCATCAATGAGCGCACCTGCCATGTTGTAGTAATCATTCATTGCGCAGGAAATGTGATGCAAATTGTGATGGATGATTACAACAGTTTGAGTAACATCACCGTTGTTTTCACATCCACATTTGGCTAACCTGGGTACAGAAAAAAATTATTGGTGTGAAACAAAGAGATTTAAATGATCTTGTAATCAACACGTCTAGCCTAAAGCAACGAGCATTTTGTCTTCTTCAGATCATGTTTAACCTGCTTTTAAAGGTCCCATGGCATGGAAATTTCACTTTATGAGGTTTTTTAACATTACTATGAGTTCCCCCAGCCTGCCTATGGCCGCCCAGTGGCTAGAAATGGTGATAGGTGTGAACCGAGCCCTGGGTATCCTGCTCTGCCTTTGAGAAAATGAAAGCTCAGATGGGCCGATCTGGAACCTTGCTCCTTATGAGGTCATAAGGAGCAAGGTTACCTCCCCTTTCTCTGCTTTGCCCGCCCAGAGAATTTGGCCCACCAATGAGAGAGAGAGACATCATGGCTTTGAAACGAGCAAAGTGGCAATGGTCAAGGCCACACCCCCACCCTCCACCTTGCCCCCCCTCTCTCTCCTCCTCAATAGCTACAGACACAGAAATGGCACATACTAAGGAAAGCTCATTGTGCGACTAGCTCTAGTGGCTGTAATTCTGCACCAAGGCTGAATTTCGGGAAAGAGACTTCAGATACAGTATTAGGGGACCATTAAGGTCTATATAAAAGAGACTTCAGATACAGTATTAGGGGACCATTAAGGTCTATATAAAAGCATCCAAAGAGCACCATGTCATGGGACCTTTAACACTTATTGCCACTGTAATTCTTTTATGCCTTCTGCAATTCGACGATGGATAAAATCTATTTTTGGATTATTATGTATCTACTCTCTAGGGTGTAGGCCTATATGTAGGCTTGTGTGCTATGTATGTGTTTGTTGTCAGTAGCTGCTCTTAGCTAATTGCCCCTTGTGGGATTAATAAAGCTGTTGCATTGAATTGAACTTGTGTGATCATCTGACTGCTTGTGTTTCTTACCTTGTCAGACTTCACTTTAATGATTTAATATTTTTCCAAAACTACAAAAATAAGCCCCAGGTTGTAATAATCCGGTGAAATCTAGACTTTGTGCTCAGCTATGCTAAACCTTGTCTCAGATCCGTCTCTTTACTGGGCATATAAATATGCAATAGATTTGGATCCTCTTATCTAACCCTGAGACAGCAGGGTGCTGTAAGTACCATATTTCCCAAAATGTTGCAATGCTAATACAATAAAAAAAAGAAATATTTAAGAAAATGGCTGACATAAATTGTCCATGTTAAAAATCAGGGAAACATTTTTGTTAAGCACTCTTTAGCACTTAATCCCTCATCCCCGTGGCTTATATCCACTGCATCCTGAGAGCATGAAAAATAGACGATTTCCCTAAGCAAAATGTCACTTTGCAATGATCAGTGTGATTAAAGTTGGATAAAGCCTTTATCTTCCCAAACTCTGTATTCAAAGCCTTGGAGTGATGGCAACATCAGAAGCCTGCTGCTGTTTTGCTCCACTTTTATTTCACGTGTTTCTTTGGTCCTCTTAAAATCTTGTCAGTTATGTTTGTCCATTTCAACCCGTTCTCGCTCCCAGCTTGTCAAATGCTGACGCTTGGTCTCTCAGCGTCAGATACCGATGCAAAAATCCCCCTTTTGCATCTGTATGGAACGCACCGGGCAGAACAGCAGCTGTCCCGTTCTTGTCCCGCGTGTCACAGAAAGTAACATTTTATAACCCCACCCACCATCTTTTTTCCTGCATGTTGAGAAATAACGCCAAATCGGTCACGAGCCACAGCGTCAAAAAGTGACGCCAAGGTGTCCAGACCAAGCGCGTCGAAGAATGACACCAAAGTGGCGCATCTTAAGGCCCAGACACACCGACCAGACGGCCGACCCTCGGCAGAAAAGGCAGTTGGGCTAATCAGTCTCCCCGAGTTGGTCAAAAAAGTGCCTCGGAACACACCAAAGCGACGAGACGTAATACGTCTCCATAACAGCAGGGAACGCTAATCTGTATTGTCACCAAAAAATGAAAACCGGCAGCTGATTGGACGAACGCGTAACGTGGGTCTGGTTTCTCCGGGAAATTCAAAGACAGACTGTCATGGCGGCTCGTTCAGAATACAATCTCATATTGTACTAAAATAGTTCACCGAAACGTGTTTCTGAAAACATTTTAAGTGAGAAATAGGTCACGCAGTTGCTGAATCTGTCTTCATTTCAGATCGACAAAGGTCAGTTTAAAAGATTTTCATCAGATTTTGAGAGAATCTAGTCACGCTCATTCCACTCCCCATTTCCGGGTTAGCACTCTACCAATCAGATGGCTTATTTGAGCCCGACTGCCAACAGTGCCCGCCCCGCCGATTATACATGTCAAATCGGCCAAAATGAAGGCCGACGGCACGGAACACACCGAACAGGTCGACGGTCGATTATTGGCTCGGTGTGTAGTCACCTTTACTGAGACGTTAAAGGAGTCCTGCAGCATGATCTACTTTTCACTGCTAATTTGTATGTTCCAAACTGTTGTGGTTTCTGTATGGCTAAATATATGAATTTGGCAGAGCTTCAGAACAGAACGTGCTACTAAGTCAAAAACAAAGAACAAAGAGGGACGGGATGAAAAACAAACAAAAAAAGTTAAATAATGTTGCCAGCTCAACAAAAAGGTTAGTGAGTGTATTTAACTGGCATAAGTCTGCCTGTGTGATATATTTATAACAACCAGCCTCTCTTACTTAACAGCTGCCAACTCCCAAGGATTATGCTGTATTTGGCTGGAGACATGATACAACTCTGTTTAGTAGAGTTTCTTAGATCTTTTACAGATGTTGATACACTTATGTGTCTTCTTTGACAAGAATACTGCTGCAAAACATTTTAAAAAGCCAGTGAAATTACAAAGTCAATGTGAAACTTTAAGACATTAGTGAATGATATTTCTATTTTGATTCTACATGTAAAAGCCTTAAAAGGCATATTTCATTACCCTTAACATTGGCTGTACAATCATAATGACGAAAACATATTTGTACACCTGTGATAATGAGTAAGATGTCTTCTTTTTTGGGGGTGCTCAGGTAGCTCACCTGATAGAGCATGTGCCCCATGTACCAAAACTCAGTCCTTAATGCAGGAGCCCAGGATTCGATTCCGTCCGGCAGCCCTTTGCTGAATGTCTTCCCCCTGTCTCTCCCCACTTTCCTGTCTACATCTGTCCAACATGCCCAAAAATGTCTTCTTTAAAAAAAAGGTAGATTCTTCTTTTTGCACCGTTGAAATAACTTCTGTAGTAAGGCAAATAAATACATATTAGCCACTCTTTCTCGGGATGTATTTTTAAATGCACAATCAGCAGCATGCAGATGTCTCTGTATAGTTGCTCACATGGTCTTATGACAACCAGTCCTCACTCCCAACTGGTAAAATACTGACGCTTGGTCAGTGTCTCTTAGTGAGATACCAATGCAAAAATCCCCCTTTAGTGTCTGTATGGAATGCACCGGGCAGAGCAGCAGCTTCACCGCGGTGCTGTAAGATGACAACGGTAGCAAACAAACAGGACTTTCACCCAGGAGACCGGGGTTCATATCCCGGTCTTGTCTCACGTGACCCTGAAACATACCTTTCTAACCCCACCCACCATCTTTCCCAAACCCTAACCGTCCCATTCTTAACTGCACGTCAGTTAAACGTACGTCCCGACCCAGAGCGTCAAAAAGTGACGCCAAGAGTCCCGAGCAAGCAAATCTAAATATGACACCAAAGGGCTCGACGCGAGACCCGAGAGCATGAAGTAGTGGCGCCAAGAGTCCTGACCCAGAGCGCCAAAAAGTGACTACAAGAGTCCCGACCAAACGCGTCCAAATATGACACTAAAGGAGACTTTTTGCATCAATAACAAACGCCAAAGGCACCTGACCAAGCATTGTTTTTGACGTAATGGGAGTGAGAATGTGTTGCATTTAATCTTAATTCATCTCATTACTTTAGCAAATACATTCATCCTTGCCATCCTTGCCACATACACTGTTGGAGCTATTTATTGTTTTGTTATACTTAATAGTTAAATATGTATTTATTTAATTTCTGTTTTGCTTGAATCATACAGCTACATTAGTATTTTTATTTTGGTTATTTTAAGTATCTGCTAGTGCTTTTGTTTTGAAAGTACCACGCAGCCTTAGCCACCATGTGAAGTCTACATATAGGGGGGATCAGGTATGTAGGTGGTAGACACCGGCGAGGGCTGATGGCTTTTTACCAGAGCCTAGAGACGCCATTTTTCCTTTGTTTAAAATGTCTGTTTGCCGAGAACTGGATAAATATACCTCACAAAATGGCATCTCTGCCTGGACAATGAACATTTTTATCTCTGCGTAAGATTCACTCCTTCGGCGCCTCAGTGGCTGTTTGACTTTGAGTTTGTTTTGTTCAATCTGAGGACCAATCGCCACTACATACACATTTGTTAATTCCCTATAACAGTGTATCCTGGTCAATGTGAGAGTCAGGGTGAACCCTGAGGCCTGTACTACAAATCAAGATCAACATGCCCTGGATTTCTTTCAGTTACCCAGCTTCACTAGGCCTAACAACTGTGGTCCCACATAAGCTGTGTCACGACGGTGGTTAACAACTAGTTCAATCAACCCGGGGTTTCCCAGTCCAGCGGCGCGCACGTTCACATAAAAGAAGCGGTGTTTGCACAGTGCGACCAATCGTAAACATCTACCAGAGCCACATATTTTACACAAGAAGAGCAAACTATAATTCAACATAAATATGAAGAACACATACATGGTTTTACAGGCAAAACGCAGTAAGGAAAGCTGGCAAAAAACCAGCGTAAATCACAACGCTTATCGATATCACTTCCCCATCAGTCAGGCACAAGATCTGACCATATATTACACTTGTGCTTTCCATAAACTGCCGTTGCTTTAGCCTATTATATTATCAGTTGCAACCCTGGCAGTGGGAAGCAATCATAAGAGAAAATAAAAAAGTATAAAAACATAATTCAAATCGATGTGCGCGTTGGCAACACACGGCTCAACAAGCCGACAAATAGCCTATACGTAATTCCCTCCGCTGGAAATCTATATCTTTCATAAAAATACCCATCAGGGAACGTTAATGGGGTTGTCAGTCTCTAAATATTTTAACTTTTCTCCACCTGATCTTCTAAGAATGGTGACGCCGTTATCAATCGAGTACTGATTGGTCAGTAGGCGGTGCTTTTACACCGTTTGATCTCTGATCTCCAACATAAGCTGCTCCCGACCAGGTTAGGTGTTCAGCATAAGTTACCACGGCGATTTAACCCAGTAACAAGTTATCCACCGTGATGATACAGAAAACCCTGTTTTTTTATTTGATTTATTAGACAGTAAGAGAAATAAATGCATAACAAGATGCAATCACAGTGACATTACACATTTAACAGAACTGTCGAGGATAACACAAGAAAGTTACAAACTTATTTCCAATGTGATCCTCGTATTTGATGGGTGAACCTGAAGTTACCTCATTAACGCCACATCTTGCTTCGTAGTACAGGCCTCCGGACAGTGACTGGGCTAAACATACAGACAGGTAAACACATATTTTCTTCTACAAGACATTATGTCTTTGGACTGCTGGTCTGGAATAGGGTTTAATCCCGGGAAACGGGATTCCAGGAAATCTGATCAAAACCATTTCCGGTTTCCTGGGAAAGGTTATGACGGGAAATAAAATAAAAAAAGGCAAAGAGTGCGTGTATATTGTTCTCATACGGTAACGTTGATGCAGGCGATGGTAGCTACGGTAATACAGGCTCCCTAAATCATTACACAGGCTCAATACATTCATTCATTAAAGATAGGCCTGTCTTTTTGCAGTGCACACTGCACACAATTGTACATTTCTAAGGATCATTTTCTTTAATTTTGTTTAGCCCTGCCCTAATAAAGAAATATTTGGTTAACTTTGAATGATTATTCCTGTTTGCAGCTGTTTACAAACCCTTAACAGCCACAGAATGGATTTCGATAACGTAATGGTTTAAGAATTATTCAGTGGTTTACTTAACCATATTTTGTTAGTTTTTATAATAGATTTCTATAAAACATTGATTATATAAGGGTTGCCTAGATTTTCAGAAGACAAGTCCCAGACATTCCACCTGGCATTTCATAATTAGCGCTGCTGCAGATGAAACGCAGCACGCAGCTCACTTGATCACGCAGCAGAATGGATCATTGCAAACTGTGTTGATGATGGACATAAACTGTGTTCTTTAGTCCTAAAAATTATACCAATAATATAAAAACATGTCAGTTTGGGATTTCGGGAACGCATATTTGAATGATATCAATACATTATTTGGGCTAAAAACAAACCAAAAAAACACAGCCATTTCCCAGCCATTCCCCGGGATTCCTGGAATATGGGCTGTCTATTTCCCGGGATCTGATTCATCTCATTTTCGGGAAAAATATTAAACCCTAGTCTGGAACACCTGAAGGAAACCAACAACCAGAGCCCAGCAGCAAATATCGGCCCATGCACGGGCCCATTCACCCATGTCAGACAGAACAGCTTAGTGTAGCTGGAGCTGGCTCGACTGTGACACTGATAATGCACATGATTGAGCCATCAAGTGTTTTAACATTTATGTCCAGTAAAGGGTTGCTGGGAAAAAGACGTGTGTGCATAACAGTCACGCTGTAATAGGATAGCAAAGGTCATGTTATATTGAGAACTTAATGCTTTCTACAGCTTTTAAGAAGAGCCATTAAACATACAGCAGACAGGCGGAGGACTTTCAGTTTGCGTGATACAATTACACTTTCTCACCTGTCTATCCTCATCAATCATCACGCTCTTTTCTTCTCCATCTCTCCTTTGCTTCGCTCTTTCATATTTTATTCGCTACCACTCTTCCTCTTTCATCTGAACTTACTAATCAGTGCCGACGCTCCTCAGTTCTTCCTGAGAAGAATTGCTGCATCTTCGTTACCCTCTGCCATCACTATACTTTGAATTTTCACGTTTCATCCTTCTATTATTAATTTGCTATGAAAATGCTAAACAAAAACAGGGCCATTATCTTCTTGTTTAAATCTCCTCATCACTAATTTGTTCTTGAGTTTTTTTTGTTTGTTTTTTTAATTGATTACTTTTTCTGCAGCTTGGACATTTTAACTGTTTAGGAATTCTTTTTTTACGTGAAGGCAAATTTGGTGAAAATTTTTAACAAAACAAAACACATGATGCACAGACCAACATGTTACCTACGTGTGGCTCACGAAGGCAGCGCCGCTAATTATGATTAGCAAATGCTGCTGCTGCTTTTGGAGCAGGAAAATACTTGGCAAGCAGTTCTGGAGTGATACATTTAAAAAAGAAGAAAAGAAAGTCTCCAGCACATTCCTAGTCTTGGTCCAAAAAGGCCACACATGGTGTCAAATGTTTCACAAAAGGGAGGACCTTCCCTTTCAGTCCAAAGGATAAGATCACAGTATGGTTTGGCAGTAATAGAAACCTGCATTTGTACTTGGTAATAGTTTACATAGCCCTGCTTCAGTTTGATAGTTCCTTGCTCATCTTTTTCAAAGTTCTCCAACAGAGTTTACAGAGGTCCTTTACACAATAGTGGCCCATGAGCCAAAGAAAAGGCTACAGATGCTCTTAGGGGGCTTTCACACCTGAAAGTCTGCACCAAGGTCTGAACCAAAATTCATGTTTTAATAGTTTGGTTAGTTTTGGTTTGCTTTCACATTGCAATTATGAGAGCGAACTAAAGAACTTTACATGACACGCATGCATCCTGTCGTCAAGAAAGTTCGGTGGGTAGTTTTGCTACTACTCTTTTGCCTTAAAAACAATAGCGTCGCGCACCTTTGTATACTGCTGCCGCAGTTTCTTTATCTTCAGGCATTGTTTTCCCATCCACTCACTCATCCTCTCCGAAAATATTTGGAAAGAGTCGGCATTCTTGTGTGTTTTTTCAAGTTGACTTTTAATTATGTCATCAGACCATATTTCAATTAAAAACTTTGTCTCCTCCTCTCCCCATGTGCTACCGCAGCTTATTTTGTTTTGTTGCGTCTTCCTCTCTCGTTTGTATACTTCACTTAGGAACACGGGAACTTTCTGTAAATGGTCAGAAAATTCTTTCAAACTAGAAACCGACCGGGCCATGGTTTGATCCGGACCGAGACTACCACTTTTGGTCGGACCAAATTTCGGCTGGTCGGTCCGGCGGAGGTTTCACACCTGTAATTTTGTTTCGGATCAAATTGAAAAGTCCGAAAATCCAGACAAAATGTAATAGGTGTGAAAGCCCCCTTAAATGTCGGGTCTGGTGGTTAAAGTACTGTGCCTGGTGGGGATCTTGTTAACTTACTAACTACAAAATATGGATTCAGTGTTAAGTTATTATGTTTCTCCACTCATTAACAGGGTTTCCTTAAGGCTGTAAACCAACATGGTCAATAGTAATAAATACTCTACTGAGCCACCTGTATAGTCATTATTTTATATTGATGTTATTTGTTGCTCTTATCCATGCATACCCCATTCATTGATCCACTGTTACTAATACACCATGTGTGTTTACTTGAGTCTCTTGTCAGCATGTAAGAAAGGGAAGAAAAAAAACATTCCTGGCCATCATATGTCACAGAGTGTGAGACGTGTTGGTGCGGGGTGTTGGCGGTGTGAATATGGTTATTATTACTAACAGTGTTATTGAGGCTATGTTCGTGACAATATACAAAACCCTTATTTTTGCCTCTTGTTTTCTCTTTTCCTCACCCACACTTCACCTTAAACAAATGTATTATCCACCTCATAACACATTTTTTCCCCTTTGCTGCCTCCTATAGCACCACTCGTCTTTGTCCATTAGCCCTCCTTCCACCCACAGTGCTGTAAAACATTCTTTCCCGTGCCATTCAAAGTCATTCTTGGCTGTGAGTTCCTTGCCAAGTGCCTATGTAAATGTCAAATCAATGTATCATATTTACACATGGTTGCACAGAGGCCTCTCGCTTGCACACGCTTATTTGTAGGGATTTCCCACCGCTGATGAAGAAAACATGATATCAGAGCATAGAAATATGTCAAGAGTGTTTCGAGAGTGTCGGCCTGTCCTATCAATTACTTTCCACGTCTGTTCGATGTATTGATCCAGCTCACTTATTCAAAACCCACACACACACTGTTCAATATCTCAGCTCTTATTTTCTTTCACATAACTGGCTGTGTAAGAATGGAAGTGTTCCTCTACAAAGCTGACATGTGGACAGACAGATGACATGCAGATCAATGAATGGTTACTAACACCCAATCAATCTCTTCATCACGTCCTTTCATGGTCTTCAGAGAGCTACTCATTACTGCTTTGTTTCTGAATTCAATAGCCTTTTACTCCTCTTTGGTAAACTGAAGCTACGGCTTTATTTATATACCATACTCAAGTAGCTGTTGAAATCTCTTGAAACAGTATAGCTAAAAATGGCTTCAATGGGTCAAGAAACACCAACATTAAATCAGACTTTAAGCAAATCTGCAAGAGGAAATGAAAAGTAAAGCTATGACCCAAACTGTATGTACAGATCCATCACAGTTTACAGAGAAACTTTTACTTTTAGCCAAGGTGCAGTCGGAAGAGTTGTGTTTGTAGCCTGCGGTGGAAGATGTGTAGACTTTCAGCTGTCCTGATGTCAATGGGGAGCTCATTCCACCATTTAGGAGCCAAGACAACAATATAATAATAAGTTTGATATAGCACCTTTTACAGACAAAGTCATAAAGTGCTTCACATGATAAACATTTGTAAAAATATAGTACAATCCAACAGAGAATAAGCAAGGGAAAAAAAAGAAAATAATAGTTGAATGAATAATTTCAACGATTTAAACCTAAAACCCAAAGTTTACAAACATGCGTCAAAAGCGAATTAATCAAATGTGTCTTCAGCTGCTTTTTAAAAGCTTCATCAGAGACTGCACAACGTAAGACTGTAGGAAAGGCGTTCCAAAGATTTGGAGCCACTGCTTCAAAGGAACGGTCACCTTTAATGTTTAAACGAGTGCGTGGGACCACCAGTAAGGAGGAGCAGGTCCGAGACATAAACAGGTGCCAGACCATGCAACGCTTTATAAGCCAGAACAAGAACTTTAAATTGGATCCTGAACTTGATCGGAAGCCAATGTAATGAGTATAAAAGTGGAGTGATGTGCAACATCCTGCTGGACCTGCCTTGCAGCAAAGTTCTGGACTAGTTGTAGACGGTCCTGAGACAAGTGAAAATGGAGTTGCAGTAATCAAGCTGGGATGATATAAATCCATGAATGATCATCTCAAGCACAGAAGGCAAAAAAACAGCTCTAAGTTTGGCAATGTTTCTTAATTGAAAGAAACGTGCGCGTCAGTGATTTGATATGTTGATCAAAATACATGTTATTATCAAATATAACACCAAGATTTCTCAGTTTGGACTGTACCACTGAAGAAAGGGACCCCAGGAGCTGAGTAACCTTGGAAGCTGTAGTGTCCGGAGCAACAATAAGGACTTCGGTCTTATCTTCATTGAGCTGTAGGAAGTATTTGGATGTCATCTGCATAGAAGAGATAACGGATATCTCCAAATTGGCTTATTATATGTCCCAGGGGAAGCATATATAATGCTAATAAAATCGGACCTAACACAGAACCCTGAGGCACCCCACAGGAAAGGGGCAGCCGTTTCTGGGACCAAGTGACACAGAAAAACAGTCGGTATTTCTCTGAGTGAATAGGTGTCCCTTGCTGTGAGGGGACAGCAAGCAGATTGGCAGATGCAGAGCGCGGCGGGCTGGGGTGTAAGGTTTTACCATTTACCTGGATGTAAGCTGGGCCTGATCTGTTTCCAGCACGGTACGCAAGTACTAGTGTCTTGAAAAGGGTGTGGGCAGCAACTGGTAACCGGTGTAGTAGGAGAGAGTTTAGGGAGGTTGATACCGAGAGGCGCTGCTGCATTCTGAATGAGCTGCAGAGGTTGGAGGGAGTTGCAGTAGTCAAGATTGAGATTCAAGAGCCTGAACCAGAACCTGAGCCACCTTATGGGTTAGAAGGGGCTGTATCCTTCTAATGTTGTGCAGCATGTATCTACATGATCAGGTAATTTGCAGAAATGTTGGCAGTAAGGGAGAGTTGGTCGTTGAATAGTCTTGCAGTGCCATTACTTGCTAACGTTCTTCCTCCTTGAATGAGGATTGACAAACATGGTTATCAGTTGAAAACATTCATTAGTATAACACTAGTATAACACTTTGAATAGGGTAACTTGTAATCACTTACCTATTACATTTTTAAAATAACCTTCCCAACGCTGCAAATACCATGGCCTGAAGTTGTGCTTGCATTGTGTAATTATTATCACCTCGTACAGACGTCATCTATTTAAAGTTAAAACAGTAGATCTACATTAAAACTGTGAGAGTTTTAATTAATATGTATTTAATTCATAAACTGATAATAAGCACATCCATCAGTGTGATTTGTGATGATGAGGCAGATTTATTGAAGCAGAACACGTGTGGATTAAAAGGTTATAACTCCACAGAACCTTCAATATCTACATCTCCGCCTTTTACCTGCTTCCTATTAGAAACTTTATTTCACAGGCTGTCACAGCAGAGCTTACATGATTCACAGTGATGTTCCAGCCGGCTCAGCTGGGAGTCTGTGTTGGTGTGATGTGTACTTTCTGTACTGCCGGTACTGTAGATCTGGATCACCTCCCTGCTGCTGTGGATCAGCCGGAGCTGTAATACGGCACCCTGGGGGAAATCATGCCATCAAACTCACAGACTGTCATTTTCTCTTCTGTCTCAGCTGCACAAACTGTGTGATACCATTTAGATGCACCACTTCTGGACTACACATATTGTCAATAATAGGAGGTAAACTCTGGAATAGCTTGCCCCTCCCAATAAGAGAGTGTCCTACATTCAACACCTTTAAAATTCACTTAAAACAGTGGCTCCTAGAAAACCAGAGATGCACTCACTTTTAACTCACACATTTCATCACCCATACACTTTCACTGTTAAATTGAATGAATTATAGAGGTGGATGAAGAATGTCTTTGTCATCATGTATTTGCTTGTTTTGTCAATGTGTATGTCACCATTATGTGTACCTTTTTAATTTATAGTGAATGAGCTGTATGACTGCTGGCTGTCTCTATGTTAGTCCTATGTCACCTGCTTAGGGACTGCATAATGCATAATTCTGGCATATTTACATGGTGTTTTTTTATACAACAATGTTCATAAATATGCATGGTCCCTATCACATGAACCAATAAAATAAAAATAACCACGGTAAGTGGGCTTTCACATCAAGAAAAGCGATCCGGGTATTTTCCGCAGGGTTGTGTGACAAGGGGAGTGTCAAGGAAACAGCCCTTTCGTGTGACGTCCCGTTGTGTTCTTAAACGCCCCACCCAAACTCAGATATTTCACAATTAATGTTTTACGTCAGATCGTTTATAGATTTCGACATTTCCGACTGCACTTGAAGGCAGCGTTATTTCCCAGGAGCGAGAGAGAAAGAGAAGAAAGGAGCGAGATGTAGCGAGTGCTTCGTTGTTACAGGAAAAAATTCAGCTCTTAGAGCTTGTGTTTGGTTTTCTTGTGGCAGCGATAGAGGAAGTGATATTTCACGCTTACTGTACGGATTCTCACTCCGCCTCAAACCATAGCTCAAAAAACACTGAAAAGTCTGATCTCCGGTTACATGATTAGCCACCGCAGCGTAACATGGGATTGCGTTTCTCCAAAAGTTGAGTCTTAAGAAAAATTTAAATTTCACTTATTAACAACAAGTAATTTGGCTTCTTCAGATCATGTTTAACCTGCTTTTAAAGGTCCCATGGCATGAAAATTTCACTAAGGTCTATATAAAAGCATATAAAGAGCACCATGTCATGGGACCTTTAAGAACCTTTCCAAGGCCCTTTTCCTTTTATATAAAACTTTACTCATTTATATTCATAAAACAAATATGCAATTACTCAAGGCACCACAAACGGACTCAGAGTGAACCACAATGACCTGTGGTTCTGGGACCTTTGGCCCTTTTGTCCGATTGACAATCCAGTCTTGACTAGAAGTTGCCACGTTAATTACACAAAAATGGTACTATGCTACCTCAATATGACCGCTACTAGTTACGTTGCAAAGGGAGATTTGTGATTTGAAGAAGTATTTTTAATTAACATCACACAGCCATGCAAGAACAGGCTTTGGGGCATTATCAGGAACATAATCAACACATTCATTATTCATTGACAGCAATACAATACATTGATTTTCATTTGCTTCTGTCTTCAAACATACACAGCAACGTTGTGTGTGTTTGTTCGTTGACATATGTATTCATGTACCTGATAACAGATGGTTGTATATGGGAATATCCTCCCTGATCTTTCTGCTCGACGGCCTTTGACCTCTTGCAGTGGATGCTGGGAGTAGTTTTGGTCTGATGATGTCTGTGTCTGGTGTTCGTGCAGCCTCTTCTTCAGGGTCCTTACTGTTACTGTCCCACTGATGTATTGTTCCCCACAGCTGTCATATGTGATGTCATAATGATGTCATACACCGCTCCAGTCTTCCTCATCCTGTTTTTATGGTGTAGCAGTAGATATGTTAAGGTGTTGAACAGTGAGCGAGTGCTCTAGTGACTTAAAGGGCCCTATTTTAACCATCTGAAACGCAAGTATCAAACGTGAAATGCAAGTAGCTTTGTGGGCGGATCTCGGGCGCTGTTGCTATTATGCCGGCGGGATTAATGACTCTTGCGCCCTGACGCAAATCTAAACTGGGTTGGTCTGAAGTAGCTAGGTATGTTTTGGGCGTAACGTGCAATAAACCAATCAGAGCGTCATCTGACATTCCCTTTAAGAGCAGGCGCGCTTGTTCCATGGCGGATTGCTATTATGACGGCGGATTTGCATGGCGCACGCCAGCGGGAGCTGTCCGGGATGCGGCAAAGTAATAAATGCCCGTCTTGACCGGGTGGTGATGTTACTGCGGCCTCTCGGGCGCATCTCCTCAAGTCTGGAGAGGATTGCTGCAGCCATGGAGGCTCCAAACGCACTACCTGCTCCTGTTGTGCCCCTTCCTCCTCCCCCCACTCCATCTCCGTCCACCGCTCCACCAGGAGCGCATTGCCACTCCAGGACCAGATCCCGCCGGAGTGTCCAATCCCACCGTAGTTCAACATCATGTCTCCTTAAGTCCTCTAATATTTCCTCATTTATGTCATCAACACATCCATGATTCATGGAAATGTTGTGTAAAACACAACAAGCCACAAAGAATGCTGCGACTTTTTGAGGACTGTACTGTAAAGTTCCTCCTGTTCCATCCAAACACCTAAAGCGAATTTTCAGTCATATTTTTCCTTGTAATTATGTATGGTTTGCAAAAATGGGAACTGCTGCGTCCGTGTAGATGAAAGAATCAAAGTGTATGCGGTTGTGCGCATGCTACATTATGGCCAAGCATGCGCCCCTAAAATAGCATCTGAATAACGCGCTACTGACTTTAGACCAGGTTTTTCCTGGTCTGTGGCGGAATTTTTTTCTGAAACTGCAAAATAGCACCAGGGAACATTTGAGCCTGAACACGTCTCCTCTTTTCGCTGAACCGCCCCCGGGAGCGCAAATACATTCCCTAATTTACCGAAGTGCGTCTGTGGAGGGAAAAGTCTGCTGTGCAACGGGTGTACAAAGGCAATTGCGCTGAATGCAAGATAGGGCCCAATGACTCTTAATGCCAAAGTACCTGTCAAAAACAGCAAGACATCTCTTAAAGGAATACTTCAGCCCCAAAATTACCTTGCATTCTTGAAGAAAACTTTTTCTTACATGCCTCCACAGTTGTAAGAGTTTATGCAGTTTTAGTGAAAATGTATTTCAAGAGGACTGAGCATATGACTGAATAATCAAGACTAGGATTATACTGCACGAGTTGTGTGAGAGTTTGTAAATGGATGTTTATGAAAATGGGCACCTTAATTAAAAATCTGTGTACACTGTGGAGGCATGCGATAAAGGTTTCTTCAAGAATTCAAGGTGAGCAATTGAAGGATCATTTTGGGGGTAAAGTATTCCTCTAAACTCAAATAAGGACCTACTTTACTTTCCTTATTCCCTTACTTACTTAGAATTTATGGTGCACATAAAAAAGAGGTTTGAGAACAAACACGCACAGGATCTGAAAGAAAAAAGAAAGAAATAAGTAAAACAGTGCGGTAGAAATGAGGCAATGTGAGAAGCAGACAACCCTATAGTTAGAACTCACCCCTTCGAAGGCCAGTTTAGTTGATAAAAAGATAAAATAGGTGGGAAAGGAAAAGCAAACAATGAAAATCAGCATGTATACATACACATCAAACAACACATTTAAACTATCTCCCTTTCTATTAGTGACACATGAATGAAGAGCACGTTTCAGAGCAGACTTGTTATCTGTGGCTTCCTGAATGTGTGCTGCCCGGCTGGAGAACAGTGTGGTCGTGCTCTCTTTTGCACTCGTCTAATTCCACAAAGTAAATATCAGATTGTTTTTCGTAGTGGTTTAGAAGGGAGCCTGAGAAGAATTGAGGAAACGTTTTCCCTGGAGTCCCCGCTCTCCCAAAATTGCTTCTCCCTCATGGAATAGTGCACTCATATCGACCCACAGAGAACAGGACACAGTAGCAATCACCAAAGCACTGTTTGCGTCACCTAATGTGACCTCAGGGTATATTTTCTTTTAATTATGTTTTTGTGGGCATGAACACATGTAATGAAAGTTACCAAAGTCTTGTCTTATTAAACTCACTAATTATTTCCAGCTACATGAAAGGTTGCAAACTATTGTTAGGAATTGGTAAGGGTACAGATTCAATTATTGGCAATTTATCAAAGATGTTTTTTATCAATATTAATAAAGTTATGAATATGTGTATTAATAACTTTACCAAATTGACAAACAATCGAAACGAGGCACAGGGACCAATAACTGAACATAGGTGGTGTTCCCGTTAAAATACAGATCTTAATTAATTTGATTAATTTATCTGGTATCTTTGAAGAAACAAAGGAAGGGTGAAATCCGAGCACTGACCTGTTCAACCAGCTGTTACTACAACTTATACACAAATAATCACAAACAACTGCTCTTTAAAGTATAATAGAATTAATTTAACTTCCAAATTATTAATTGTCAATCAATAATTATTGTCAATAAACCTATATACTTGCTACAAACTACAACAAAAGCAAAAACAAGCAGACATGTGGTGAAAGACACCAAAAATGTCTACTCCTAAAAGACACACAAAGGCTATTTAACCCCAAGATGGCGGGTAGTGAAGCTTGGTTGCCAGCCCGGTCTCATGGAAGTTCGTGATATGGTCACGTTATTGAATCTATTAAGTCGTGGACAGGACACATAAATGTTTTTTTGTGTGGCGATTACAAATTTTAAAGCAATGTATTTCAATGGGAAGCATATTTCGTGATCACAGAACGATGACGGTAGCGAGTAGTACTGATAAGGCGCAATGGTCTCATTGCGTCGCGATGCTGTGGTCCGAATGACAAACAGAAGGTTTATTATCTCGCTTAGTACAGAAACTAAGTTCGGGAGATAGCAATGTTTCAGCAAGCTACATATCAAACACATACAGTACAGGCCAAAAGTTTGGACACACCTTCTCATTCAATGCGTTTCCTTTTATTTTCATGACTATTTACATTGTAGATTCTCACTGAAGGCATCAAAACTATGAATGAACACATATGGAATTATGTACTTAACAAAAAAGTGTGAAATAACTGAAATCATGTCTTATATTTTAGATTCTTCAAAGTAGCCACCCTTTGCTTTTTTATTAATAAGGGAAAACATTTCACTAATTAACCCTGACAAGGCACACCTGTGATGGTAAAACCATTTCAGGTGACTACCTCATGAAGCTCATTGAGAGAACACCAAGGGTTTGCAGAGTTATCAAAAAAAGCAAAGGGTGGCTACTTTGAGGAATCTAAAATATAAGACATGTTTTCAGTTATTTCACACTTTTTTGTTAAGTACATAATTCCATGTGTTCATTCATAGTTTTGATGCCTTCAGTGATAATCTACAATGTAAATAGTCATGAAAATAAAGAAACTAAATGAGAAGGTGTGTCCAAACTATTGGCCTGTACTGTATATCAACAATGTACAGTCATCCAGTACTTTCACAGCAATAAGTTTGACTCGGTGGTCCCAAATCAGATTAATAGTCAAGACGTGCACCAGTAGCACTTATTAATCAGTCACATTCAATGTTGTAACAAAGTTGCCGCATTAGCAGCTACTGACATTAATAAACACACATATATTTCTCTGCACAGAAACCTTAAGCCTTCTTACTGTGTTCTTGTTCATTTGTCCACAGATGTCCACGGTAAAACAGAGCGGGTCCGGAAACACTCGTCAGTGATTTCCCGAAAACTTGTCTCTCCCCAGTCGGCAGTGGGGAACAAGTCAATCGACTTCAGAAGAAAAGCGGTGTCCAATGTTGTCCGATTTCCTTGAAGAGAAAAGTTTTCTCTTCTGCAGATTTGATCCCTTGTATCGAAAGATACAGAACAGCTCACTCGACCAGCGAAAATTATACTATTAAGTTAAAATACAAACTTTTGCGTGCATCCTGTCGTGGAAAACAAGAGAAAATGGGTGCTGGGGAGTTTTATAGTTTACGTCACCTGGTACAGACCCCTGGTGGTTTCAGGTTCCTACAACCAATGGAAAGAATCAGAGTTCTTGAAGGTGTGAACTACACGTCTGTAGTTTTTAGAACTCCGACCATTTTGAAACCCGCTTCCACGTGGAAGTAACATCTAGTTGTGAGTTTTAGGCTTTCCAAGTTACATGAAGGCCTATTTCTTTGTTCAGAAAGGCTTCAGGCCTGCCTGTGGGACACGTGGTCCCCTTTGTCTCAGAGGGTAGTGTTTAACCACACTGCTCGGTCCCCAACACTATTTTACATCAGTTATTGCAAAGATGTGCATCTCAATTGGGACATTTCTGAATTTCACTGCATATTTTTGGACGGGAAATATATGGGCTTGGTGTATTTGGTCAAAATTGCAGTGGCCAATTTGTCTGCGTATAATTTTTTCTTCAGTGGTGTAACATTTGTTTGAGCTGGGATGTACAGGCATGGCCAAAATGAGTGGTGACTGTCAGACGAAAATCTCTCTTTCAAATTCTGAAAGCAGGATCAAATCTTAGTAAAAAACAAAACATTCAAAAGTAATCCCAAATGTATATTTCTGTATGTCTCCACTTAGGCTTCTTTTGTTACCTGGGCAAGATTACCAAGATGCTGAGTGCCTTTAAGGAAGACGGCTAATTGCGATGGAGACATAAATCTGTCTCTAGCTGATTTAAGGTATTGAGAGATAGACAATGAAAGCTATTGATATAAAAGGAGCTGATATTAGGCCAGACTGCAGATGATATACCTAAAAACATAGTCCTAAGCTCACTGAGCAATCCCCTCCTCTTTTCTGTCTATCTCTTTTAATAACTAACATTGCAGTGTCTTACATTCCTGTGTTTAATGTTGAATTTAAAGATCAATAGACCTACCAATCGCAACACAACAGGGACAGCGTACAAATGCAATAAAGCTTCCATACTTTATTCTTTAGAGAAATTGTTCCACCAACGACATAGTGACTTTAAAAGTAAAAACCTTTCGCGGCGACCTCTAGCTCACCCAGTAAGAGCGTTCGCCCCATGTTGTCTGAGTCCTGCAGTGGCGCAGGGATTGAATCCACCCAGCTGCCCTTTGCTGCGTGTCATCTCCCATCTCTCTCCCCCTTTCATATCTATACCCTTTCTAATAAAGGGAAAAAGCCCCCCCAAATAAAAAATCTTTAAAAGTCAAAACCTTTAATCGTCTTCTTTCCAGTGTGAAAACAGATTCTGAGGCATTCGTCAGGGAGAAGTGTGTGCATGCATAACAGTAGGCTGAATCTTTCCAATGTGAGTTTTCAAGCCAGCAATACAGCTTATACCACAATGGATTGAATGATGTTTGGATTGAAATATCCGAAAATGACAAAAGCATGAGACTCTGCATTATGTGTAATGTAAGTCACAGATGTGATTTATTGGCAGACAGAAGTGCTGCTATTCCCAACTATGCCCCGCAACGCCCTGCTAGGCCCCGCTACGCCACACTATTCCACGCTATGCCACGCTATGCCCTGAACTGCTACAACTATTATTTCTAATCATAGTTCCACTATCTTTATGTTACTATTATGATAGTACTATGACGATTATGATGATGCTACTATTGCCACTGTTCATCATTCCAACTGCTATAATTAATATGAATCATATTTCTCTATATCTGTATATCTGAATCAGTGTCTGTGTCCAAACTGGCTGGACAGATGCTGCCCACCAAGAGCCTGGGTCTGTCCAAGGTTGCTGCCTAAAAGGATGTTTTTCCTCGCCACTGTCGCACTAATTGCTTGCGCTTGGGGGAATTATTGGGTCTTTGTAAAGAGTCCTGAGATAACTATTGTTATGATTTGATACTATAAATAAAATTGAATGTGCTCTTGGGGCTTTAATGCAGATAAAATAATTGAATGAAGTATAATATATTTCATACAAAAAATGAAATATTGAGGCATACTATGAGGTCCATGGTGCAACAAGGGCTGCGGCATCCCTCTCCCCAGGTGACACTGCATGGCCTGCGGGTACTGCTGGAGGGTTCTCATTGACAGTATCATTGTCTGAGAGTGGCTGAAGCGATACAGGGATTCCCCCTTCCGGGGAAAACTCTTTAGCTTACATTACATGACATATTTTTGTAGGCCGACCCGATAGTTAGCATCGCATCGCCCTAGTTCCCTCGACAAAAAGCCAATGGGAATTTTCCATTGGTTTTTATATCAAGAAGCTCTGCAGCAAACACATGTTTATCGCATTTTGTTCAGCAAGATCATCTTCATGAATGAACACCACTTTTATGATTTTTTAAGCGTAAATGTAATCGCCAGCCTACTACACCTACTCCACGGTCGCATGACTACGTCACCACCACTAACCCTAACCCCTATTTTCGACGGGGCACCTCTGCGTTCCGGATGCACTGCGGCCCCGGCAAACATTCGCTGCCATTCAAGTCAGTGCTTGATATTCCACCAGCCGTGCCAGGTATATTTTCACGCGAGCCGCGGGGCATTTGGACAGCCGGACAGGAAGTGAAACAGCGAGACTATCCAGTCAATTCACCAAAAGACGCCTAATAATATCGTTTGTGTCCTCTACAACACCATGGACTAGAAGACATTCATCTTGGAGGTGGAAAAACTTTACGCACCATCACAGATCTTTTTTATAAAGACAACACCAAGAAAGAGAAGGCATGGAGTGTGTGGAGGTAATTTTCTGCTTTGGTAGGATAGGTGCTCACACTGACACACACACACACACACACACACACACACACACACATCCACCTCTGCCCCTGCCTTCCTGGGCGTGCATCCCGTGCATGCGCCTGCCGCTGTGCGTCGCTCCTCCTTGTGAATCCTAAATAGCGCGCAGAGCCGCAGAGCTGGATGGCATCGCAAGGTGTCCGGTGCCAGCCTGGAGCAAAGAGTACTATAGGAGCCGTTAGCGCGGATACAACTGCCCACCGGCCTGGGAGTGCACCATCCCTTGATCACTATTAAATCACTGTTCTGTATTATCCACGTTTCATTCCTTTGAAGACATTCGGAAGAGCAGCATTATCTTTTTTTTACCAAGTTGGATTGCTTTCGTGAACTTCTACTATCTAGCCTACTTTTAGTTCTCAACACAGAGTCTGTTTCAGCCCCCCATTCCCTTTCCCCTTCTCACACAGCTTCTGTGCATGGCACCTTCTAGTTAATAGAAAACCCCTTCGCGGCGCAGAGGATTTTCTTTCTTTTTTTTTGTAAGTGCTTGTGCCGCCCCCCAAAAAATCGCTATTGCTAGCCAGACCTTCCTTTGGGTTAACTCTGGGTTAGGACCTAACCTGCTCATGGGCAGGTTTTCTTCAACAAACCGCCACTTCCTCTCTGTCCTCATTCATTCACAGTCAATATCAAAGCACTTATGAAAGCTAAATCAGCAGAGGTTTAAGTCGGGAGAAGGACAAAATCACTCTTTATAACCAAATCTTGTCTACTGTTTTTATGCACACACCATTTATTTCGTTAAACAGCAACCTCTGCCCTAACATTTAAATATTACACATCCTGGAGGTGTGAATGAGAAGAGTATTAGTCTGGCACTGTTTTACAGAACAATTCCTCTGTTGCATTCCTCACTGTTGCTTCACAGAATGAAGCTATTAGCTCTACATTCATTTTCTCAAATGAAAAGAGGCCAACAAGTGGACATAATACAGTTCAATTACTGCTCATTTATATTTTCAATTATATTTAAAAGCTACTTTAGCCTAATGGCTGACATGTGTGGAGCTGAGACTTCCTCAATGAAGTTTAATTATTTTATACACAATTACTAATTTGTGTGGTCACATTACTGTCCTGTTATTGTAATGAAGGTCACAACGTAGAAAAAAGAAAGACATAAATGAAGGAAAAGAGGAGGGTTTTTAATCTATGTAAAAGACCACATCAAGTGTAAACAGATAGATATACACAATAAGCTGGAAACAGAAATGAAATGTTTGGCAACCGTAACACTTCAAATGTCATTAATATTGGTTGGCATGTATCGACTGCCATCTTCCGATGTTACTTTTCATAACTCATTGAGGAAATGTTAAAGGAATTAAACTAGGGCTGTCAGCATTAACGCATTAATCACGTTGCGATTAAGGGCCCAGCATAACGTGTTAATTTTTTTTTCACTCGGCTACTATTTGCTTTACTTATCATCAAGCTGCCATACTTCGTCTTAACACATCCTCCTGCTGCTGGCTGCAGGCAATAAAGGAGAAATGCAGCAGCAACTCAATTCTGAATGGCGCTTTTTATTTTCCAAAACTCCTGGACGGCTCGTAGACAAGTCGAAAGCCATATGCACATTGTGTAAAGCCGAATTAAAATATCACTGAAGCATGTCAAGCTGGAGCTACCACCTACAAGCTAAGCATAGTACCGTTAACGTGACTCAGGTTGATGCTAGTGGGCTCAGGCAAAGCACTATTTTGGACAGTGCTACTCGCCAACCTGTTGTTGAAACCAAAATGCAAAGTGCAAACGCTGTCTCATCTCTTTTTCTTCTTTTGTTTACAGTAAATAAATAATAACCAAATAAGAATCTTAAAGTCAAGTTCATAAAGTAACTTTCATTGCATTCATTTGATTCCCAATCAAGATACACTAGTAAGAATTGCTTTCCATTGTTAATATGTTCTTAAAAACAATTCTGAAATAGAAAAATAGAATTTTAATCATGTGATAAAACGTGATTAATTGCAATTAACTATAGAAATTCAGCGATTAATCGCAATTAAAAAAAATTATGGTTTGCTTTAAATTAAACAGTTGTGGCAAGGAAGTAATATTTGTAGGGGATTTTAGTCTATATCCACGATGTTCTACTTCCGGGATTGCTCCATTGGCCCCGGAAAAAAGCCGCCGGATTTCATTCTTTTTCGGCAGGATGTCTGTTACCTTACTTTCTTTGTGTTGGCCTTCTAAACTGCGGTGAATTCATGAGGACTATGGTTAACTGCTCCTCAGATCTCTGCAGGGTAAATCCAGACAGCTAGCTACAATCAGAGTTTTCTGTTGCACAACTAAAACAACTTTTGAACGTACACATATTCCACCAAAGTTCCTTCCGAGGCTATTTTGAAGAGGCACCGTTATTAAGTCCGGCGCTTAGCACCGGCCAAGACAATTGTGATTGGTTTAAAGAAATGCCAATAAACCAGAGCACATTTTTCTCCCATCCAGGAATGCTGTCTAGCCAGACCCTCCTCCGCAGCGCTGTGGAGGAAGGTCTGGCAATGCAAGACTAAGGGGATTTTAATGTAAATTGGGTTGATAAAAAAAAATAGGAAAAAGCTAAAAGTAATCACTGGCCTATAGGTTTTTCTCAGATAACAAATGGACCTACTAGACAACCCACATTGATCTTATATTTCCAACAAACTAGAGAGAAACTAGAGAGAATCACCAAATCTGTAAATTTCATTACAGAGAATTCAGATCCCAATATAGTACTAATTAGCTGGAAGTTTAGAAAGAAAGATGTATACTTTTAGACAAGACAAGTAAGAGTTTTCTTACAGAATACCAAAGAAAGATTTGGCTAAATTGACTGAAGTGAAAAAAATCTGATATTAAAAGGAACTGACTTGTTTGTACGAGTTTTGTTGATACTGTTAGTAATACCAAGTACACATTAATCAATAAATCATGTAACAGATGCAATTTGCAATTTGATTTGCTCAAAAAGGCGTTGAAATCTAGTCTTGGTACCGGTATGCATCTCTTTAAAAACCATCACAACAGAGTAGGTAATGAACTTAGGAAGGCTATAGCCAACTTATAATTGATCTTAACAAACAGTCTAAAGGAAATAAGCATTACTGTGGAAGCACATTAATAACCTCTGTAGAAAGCAAAAAAATAAAAGTTACAACTGTCATACAATCATACTATTATATAATTATAATTATCCTAATTCAATTGTTGAGATAATAATCTATTAACATAGGATGAAAATGAAATTGCAAAGTTTTTAATATGTATTTTAAAGATTCAGTAGATTCAGTTATATCATCCTGATTTATCTCTTCTGATCAGGAATTAATGAATCCTTCCTTCCTTTCCTTTCCTTTCAAAACAAAAATCCGTTGGCCGCCAAGTACACGGACCCAAATGGCTGCTTAGCCACCAATTTTTCAATCACCTTCGATATTATTGGAAAGGTGCTCACTAGTCTATAGTTGGCCAACTCAGACTGATCTCCCAGCTTTTAAACTATCAGCAAAAGCTGCTTCCCAGATAGATCTACGTATCAACTGTGTAAGTGGGGAAGACAGGATTGTGGCATTCCTCTTCATCAAGCAGCAGGCCATCCCATATATCTCTATATATAGACCTTTTAAAATGTTCATTAATTCCTGATCAGAAGAGATAAATCAGCATGATATAACTGAATCTACTGAATCTGTAAAATACATATTAAAAGACTTTGCAATTTCATTTTCATCCCATGTTAATAGATTATTATCTCAAGAATTGAATTAGGATAATTATAATTATATAATAGTATGATTGTATGACAGTTGTAACTTTTATTTTTTTGCTTTCTACAGAGGTTATTAATGTGCTTCCACAGTAATGCTTATTTCCTTTAGACTGTTTGTTAAGATCAATTATAAGTTGGCTATAGCCTTCCTAAGTTCATTACCTACTCTGTTGTGATGGTTTTTAAAGAGATGCATACCGGTACCAAGACTAGATTTCAACGCCTTTTTGAGCAAATCAAATTGCAAATTGCATCTGTTACATGATTTATTGATTAATGTGTACTTGGTATTACTAACAGTATCAACAAAACTCGTACAAACAAGTCAGTTCCTTTTAATATCAGATTTTTTTCACTTCAGTCAATTTAGCCAAATCTTTCTTTGGTATTCTGTAAGAAAACTCTTACTTGTCTTGTCTAAAAGTATACATCTTTCTTTCTAAACTTCCAGCTAATTAGTACTATATTGGGATCTGAATTCTCTGTAATGAAATTTGATAAACTCGTACAACAAAACTCGTACAAACAAGTCAGTTCCTTTTAATATCAGATTTTTGAAGAAGGGATATTTAGACGCGATTGGTCGGGACCCTTGGCGTCACTATTTGACACTCTCGGGACTTGCGCCTGGCTCTTTGGCGTCATATTTGGACGTGCTTGGTTGCGACTCTTGGCGTCACTTTTTGACGCTCTGGGTCGGGACGTACATTGAACTGACATGCAGCACAAGAACGGGACAGTTAGGGTTAGGAAAAGATGGAGGGTGGGGTTACAAAATGCACTACTGTATGTTTGCACCAATCACCGAAGCAAATTCCAGCTAGGGTAACTACTGTGGCAATAAACTCCTTTCTGATTCTGATTCTGTTTAAGTAACGATTGTTAATATTATTATAAGATTTACGTCTTCCGTAGGAACCAATGGGCTTGGAGCCAAGAGTCACGTACAGGGGAGAGAAGTGTGAAAGTACTGAGAGACAAATTAAAACAATGTTGGTATGGGTCTTTTCATGGGATTTGTTGACCGAAAAATATGGAATCATCCACATTCTCCTTCAATTTACAGTATGACATCACTTGGTCTTTTTTGCACAGCACAAGCTTTTTAAGAGCTGCTTACAATTTAAACACACAATTTATAAAGTCACACAGAGCTGAATTAGGTTCTCCCAATGAAGTCCTAATCATACAGCTGATAAAGCCTCTCTTGTCTTTACTGCTGAACAGGATTTTAATACAAAAGCCTCCCGCAGAATTATACTGATCACAATGGAAGTGTCCTCAGAATGCACACAGAACTCTCCAGGATATTTCCTTTTGTTGCTTTGCGTCTTTATTTACTGTAAAGTTTCATTTGTTCTCCACCTTACAGAACATCTGTGACGTTGGCCTCTTTTTGTTCCCCCGTTCCTTTTTTTCTGTCTCCAGTCAATTTGATTCATTACAACTGGCCCACTTCTCTACACACACACACACACACACACACACACACACACACACACACACACACAGATAATATGATGATAATCTAACCATTTTGATGGGGAATCCTGGAGACGTGGCAACAATAGAATTGTAATGTTGCGTGTAATACAGCAATTCAGAGCTGCCACTGTGTACATGCTTATACAAACATGCATATATTTGAGCCTGTCTCTAATCCTCATATATGTATTTGTGCCTGTGTTGCCTTTTTTCTCTTTTATCGGGAAGCAGAAGAGGGAAGATAACACCTCCCTCACTTTGTTTTAAATGTTCTATGAAAATGTTAAACCCTGCTTTCATGCTTTATTCAGTCGAGCGTTGTTGACAACACTGAGTTCTCATAACGCGTCTCTTTACCTCCATCAACCACCAATATCTCGTTATGTGTGATGTGCAATTAAACTGAACAAAGTCGTGGATCTGTTGCACTGAAATCCTCCAGGGACGAGCTCATATTACATCTAAAACAAATGCTTAACTAATTAAAGATGCAAATGTCATTGCCTCTGCGAAGTGTGTAATCTTATTAAAATGCAGTGACATCAGGGGAAAACACCAAGCAGCTCGAAACATTCCGTATCAATTAAGCTCATGGAAATGGGAACTGTGATTGAGGTCAGTGGCTAAATGGATCAAAAACATACAGTATGTTCTAAAACTATTGGCTCTCCTCAGTTATAGAAGAAAAAGGATTCCACTAAATGGTGTCTCATTGCACAACCTCTCACATTTACTCTGCAGTTACTGGCGCAGCAGTAGCTCAGTGCACGGGGACTTGGCTTGGGAACCGGAGGGTGGCTGGGTTAAGTCCCGCATGGACCAAGTACTGGAGCTGGGAGAGGTGCCAGTTCGCTCCTGGGCAGTGCTGGGTGGAACCTGACCATGGGGGATTAATATAATAATTCTTCTTCTTCTTCTTTTAATGATCTCCAATACCCTTACTCTGTTAGGTTACTTTGGCCGGGTGTACTCCCAACTCGTAAAATACTGATGCTTGGTCAGTGTCTCTCAGCGTCAGATGCCTACGAAAAATCACCCTTCAGCGTCTGTATGGAACGCACCGGGCAGAACAGCAGCTCGACCGCAGTGCTGTTAGATGACGTAGTGTTACGTAAGAGAGACAACGGTAGAGAGTAGTATGAAAGACAAACAACACAGGACTTTCACCCAGGAGACCGGGGTTCATGTCCTGTTCTTGTCCCGCGTGTCACTGAAACGTACATTTTGTAACCCCACCCTCCATCAAACCCAGTTTCTTGCTTTCTTGGTTCAACCACCCCACATAAACAACTAACTAGGGTGTCAGTGTCTTCCTAAACAATCCATATGATGATCCTAAAAATTATTCATGTAAGTGTTCTGCCATTAAAGTGATCATTCTCTGTAGGTTCACCCTGAACGTGATTCTGTAATAACTCATCAGAGAATCTCGAACTTTGTTCCAAGCCTACCAGCCTGCTGCCACCCAGCCCCAGTTTGTGTCTGTCGTGCATTAGCGTTACATTCAAGTCACATAGCTAAGCAGCCAGTTTACAAATAAAGAAATACATTACATTAGATTTTTTTTACCACATTTCCTAAATTGTCCTAAACAGTCAGTAGAGCGTGCATGCATATGTGTCCTTCTTATTATCCCCATTTTATATTGAGGTGGAAATAGGGCTAGATGATGTGATAAAAGCAGATGGAAACATAATAAACAGCACGGTTGCAGGACCTGCCTCACTTCTTCTTCTTGTTTTATTTTTGGCAGTGTGAATGCAACATCAGCATATTGCTGCTGCCCACTTTTTCCATTCCTCCACTGCACCAAAAAGAAAGAATGAAGAATCCAAACACACCATGTGGTGAGTGTCGACATGGGACACAAATTCATTCTTTGAAATAACATGTAAATGTCATATTATGCGGAAGTGTTGTAATGATGTAACAGTCTTTTGAAAACTCTGTCTTGTAACAGTGTGTGTGTGTGTGTGTGTGTGTGTGCGTGTGTGTGTGTGTGTGTGTGTGTGTGTGTGTGCGCGCGTTTGTTTATGCAGGAGGTTGTGCACGAGGTCCACACAGTGCAGAGGAGTGGGCAGCCTGCAGGTTCAGTGGGATCTTATTACCATTCACATGGATTAACCAGCATCAAACAGTCACCTATGAGGCCTCATTTAGCATGCAGATGTATGAGGGGAGACTTGCATCAACATGTTCCACAGATGAATGACAGTGTGTGTGTGTGTGTGTGTGTGTGTGTGTGTGTGTGTGTGTGTGTATCAAACCTCTGATGGAATATTTAGCTTTGCAGACCTTTGACTAGTTTTGATTCCGTCTATTTACTATGGAGACAGTCGTAGAAGTGTGGGCGCCAGTGAATGGATATCTTTCCTTGAGGGCTCCCATCAGCCACTCTGAAAAAGCTTCTCACACTCAACCTCCTTCCCACACACACACACACACACACACACACACACGCCTGTAGCCTTTGCTTAATGCTAATTTGGCCGGTGGCAACTTTGCTGATTGGGTCATTAGTTGCTCCCTAACGTCCTGTCAGAGGTTTCATTTCCTGTGCCCTCTGTGGGTTAATGAGGTGTACAGCGGGGGGAGCGCAGGGTGGGCTGTTGGGACACTTTATTCTGCCAGTGTTTCCTCTTCAGCGGGGCTTCATTTGCATGGCAGGAGGAGGCAAGCTCCTGAACAGCGGGGAGTCTCCCCTAGCAGTGCCCAGAGAATGAAAAGCCAGCAGAGAATAGATGATTTGGGCCAATTAGGCCAATCCGAAGGTCTACGAGACAGCGGCGGTTAGGAAGTCGTTACGGGAGAAGAAGGTGTTCATTTACACAAACAGGGGAGTACACAAAGAGTAGAGTACAGAGGAATTAAAAAAACGATCCCCCAAGACACCCTGTTGCACCCAGTTAACTCATTTCCACGTGTGACTGCCAAGGCACAGAGCAGAGATTAAAGGAACAGTGCAAAGGAACTTTTTTGCTTTCTAACACTGTAATCTTATGTTTGTGATGGAAGTACCAGTCTGAAACTAAATTCCTAAATGAAATGTCATCAATAATGTAACTAAGGTATTTAGTTGGTCTAAATGTTTACACAGATGTACTGTATTTATTTGTAATATACTGTATCTAATTACGCAAGACAAATGTAGGACCTAGGTGAAATAACTTTAGGGAAAACTGCTTTTAATGCTGGTACACTCAACAAAAAAAATGTGTGGGGTTAGTTGTAGATATTACAATACGTCTGGCCATTTATAGTAATGCTGCTGGACTTTAAAAGCAGTGTAAGGATTAGTGAAATATGTAGCAGAAATTTAGCAGGGGAATATTTTGAGTTGTAGCGTTGAGGAGGTTTTATTTGTTCATTTGTTTTGGGCTGTTTTTCTCAATCAGACCTGGCAACCTAGCCTGACAAGCCGGACCCACATCAAGATGTTGGGTCTGGCGACTGACCATTGGCAGGGCTCAATCCGAGGGGCGGGATAAACGGTTGTCTTTCAAATTCCCTCTGCACGCAATAGGATAGCGCTACAACCAGGCAGAGCAACGAAGAAGGAAGAGAAGCTAGTTGATAGATTCAACTTTTGCCGTATCCGGTTGGAAAAACGCTGAACACATCTTCCTTTTTTAAGAATGATTTCAGTGTTTAACTCCAAGTCTTCCAGAGTCGCGGCCAAAGCCGATTCCAAAGACCGCCTTTCGCCAGCAGCAGCAGCCATGTTCTTTGTTTTCAAGTAGCAGGGAATTCACGCGGAACCGTCGCAACTCTGCCGTCCTTATGTTAAGCCCGCCCACCGACTCTATACACGACGTGGTTGGCCTGAATAGAGTTTGGTTTTTCCAGCTCTCAAGCCAACGGAGAGTTGTTAGACTGACCCTGGCTGCAAATCACATTAGCTGCCGCTAGCCTAGTTTTCTAGGATACTGGCAACCCTGACGGTGTATCAAATATACCGTATTTAATGGATTGATGTATTTGCATGATTCTTGCACTTTTTGAACAAGATGTAATGAGTTCATTATTGAGCAAGAGTTTAGACATGCTGTTAGGTGGTTTGTGGTTTTCGTTACTGACATGAGAGTGGTGTCGACCTTCTCATCTAACAAGTAAATATGTTTATTTTCTATAATGTCAAACTATTCATTTTAAGTTAAGGGATACATCTTATGTTGTGTTGTCTAAAAAAATCCTGTTAAACCCAATAAAAGCCTGATACAACACAATATGTAATAACACCGCATTATTTAACAATCTGCTGCATTTTTTTAATAAACAGCTTGAATGCAATATGTAATAAATTTCATCTTACCGTACAAATCGTTTTTTTTACCAGCCGGACGCCATATTGATTCTGTGATGTGCTCGCATTTCGTCTACCACGGTGTTATTGGTCTGGTGCGGTGCAGTGCATTCTGGTAGTTGGTAGGTTTTCTACCTTTTGAGTCAAAGGGAATATATGTAGCACCAATTTAAAAAATGTGTTGTTCATTCTACTACTGCCCAGTTTTATGAAAATACCCTCTTTACAGCAGCAAAATAAGTCTTTAGGCAATCAGGATTATGAAAATTGGGACTTTAAAGAACACAAATCAAACAATGGTTGCACAACAAAAGACCCATATGGAACAGTAAATTATGTCAAATTCTTTGTTCTCTCAATGGACCAATCATGGTATGTTTTTAGACTTAAACTCAATTTAACTCATTTTAAAGAATTCAAATAACTCACCTAAAAGCATCCAGGAACTTGCTGTATCTGAAACCCCAATAATGACTATAGCTCTCATCTGTAAGAAAATGAAAATGCAATGAAAAATTAATAAAAACATTGTTAAAAAAACAAACAAAAAAAACAAACATCCATGAACAGTGTGGTTTAGATTCCAGATTCAGATGTTTCCAGGGTTCCACAGCACGAGTGTTTCCTTAAACATTTCTGTAATGGATGGTTGGTCTCACTCCATCTATTGATTTAATAAACAAGCAGCATTGCCTTATATTCAATGCTGTGGCTGACAGGAAGCTGGTGTAGTGGGTTGAGAGTGGGGGTGATGTGGTCAGACCTCTGCTCCCTGACAGAGCTCTGGCAGCTGCATTTTCAATACGCTGAAGCTTTTTGATGGTCTGTTTGGGGAGCCTGTCAAAGACCAATACAGTGGTCAGTCCCGCTGTGTTTAAAATAAAATCCTGAATGAGTTTTTGACATGAAGTCCCTGAGTTTGACTATATTTGTAAGATAAATAACTGATCATGTTACTGATGGTGGCTATTTAGACTGTAACGCCAAGGGCTGCACCAAGTCATACAGGTCGAATGTAATATTTGGGAAGTTTCATTTAGTGTGATCGTCGAACTAGTTCCTGACTCCAGCTCATGAGATTGATATCCATCTCACTCTCATAAAGAAATCGAATAAGCACATTTCCTACAATGCAGAACCATTCCTTCATGAAGAGTTTGGCTGGTATACAAACAGCGGGTGTTCACTTTCTGTGGACACAAGTTGCTCTGATATTCTGATATATATATATATGAGAATGGCGAGGAAAGTAAAAAAAAGAAAATCAGGACTCCATCTGCTCCTCAGCTACAGTAAGAAGCAGCATCCACCTTTCCTGAAGATTAGACCTCTCATCTCATCATTTACACACTGTGCTGCTGACTGTAATGGGCTGTAATTATGTGACGACCAAAAGCAGTGACAACATTACACTAAATCGTATCACTTTGACTGTTTGCAATGCACATTCTGTTTGGGGGGTCTGCTAAAAATACTCTCTGTACTGTATATCCAGATAGTCAGATCATCCCTACGCAATATGCATAGAATCCCCATCTGGTGATTTCCATATCTGTAATAGAATGTGAATCGCAGTCGCAGCCTTCACAATGGGGCATGTGACAACACGTACGCACGTGGCCTCTTTGGATAATTGCTATCATTTCAATATTAATGTGGCTCCCTTGTCTGCCGTAGTGGGCCATGCTAGAGCCTTTGCATGCAGATGGTATCAGACTGAAAATAAAGATCAAAGACAAGAGAAATCCCATTTGTTCCGCTCCCTGTGTAATGCCAAGGCTTTAGGAGAATCTGCCTGCTCGATTTCTGGGCTCAGAAAGAGGAGCTGAATGTGAGATGTGGCTGGCACAGCTGGCAGCAGCTGATATCCAGCCAGTTAAGATTGAGAACACACTCTCTGCTCCGCTGCTGCTGTTACTACTGCCGGCTGGCCTGGCTTCACTCTGCACGTTTCTCTGGGAGTGTCAGAAATGCTACTTTTAGCCGCTGGCCTCCCAGTCCGAAGCAACACACAAGTGGAGTTCAGGTTGACAATGAAATGAGTGATCACAATCACAATAAGAATAATTATCAAAATACTAGAGAAAGAGATGATAGTTTCCTTATTTATCCTAAACGATTATTAATTAAATCAGACTGTTGGATGAGTCATGACAAACACTGCAATCCACTCACAAATGGTTTCCCAGTACAATAAATAATTTAGAAGTTGTAATCTGTAAATATGAACACAGCAAAAAATCTAGCAATATGTATGTCTGCCTATTTGCATGTACGACTTATACGTATTTTAAATAAATATACGTATTATCTTTTTTTCACATTTGGACTCCTGGGACACAGGCCTTTGGGCTGAAAGAAAACCAAATGAATGAATTGATTGATCCAAATGCCTCATTTAAAAAAAATTTTTTTTTAAAACGAACAAATGCGTTCTTCCTACTTTCCACTGGCCCGCTGATTGCAGTTCATTTCAGTACAATATAAAAATCAACTCATAGAGACTTGACGTGAATCCTTGGTGTGGTGCAATTTACGTGCTGAAGTGACAACAGCTTCACCATTCAGCTCAACAAGGACAACACAGTCTCACTCCCATTGGCTTTTTGTACAGAAACAAATCCTGTTTTCCTATATCTTGCAGGAAAAGAATTGTGGAAGCTACCATCTTGCCTGTTTTGGATAATGGAGATTTGTAGGCATGCTGCGTCTTCAACATTAAAAACCCTAGATTCTTTCATTCTGCCCTTATTTATTACAGATGCAAATTATAACATATAAAAAGACTGGTTGGTCATCGCTTGATATGAGGCAAACTGCTCATTGGTTGGTGTTCATCTGTAAAGCCCTTCTTGGTAAATTACACCATTGCATTTCCATCTTGTTAACTCCATATGTAAATCCATTTTTCATTGCATGATTAAAAAGCTCCTGCGGGTTGAGGGGTACAGGTGTTCCCATAATTTTGACGTCTTAACCAAATAAAAAATCAGAGTTTTAGATTTAACTGTCTCAGGAAGGAACTTGTTTTGGTGGAACGTGTGTACGTTCAAAGGTTGTTTTAGTCATCCAACAGAAAACTCAGATTGGACAGATAGTCTAGCTAGCTGTCTGGATTGACCCTGCAGAGATCTGAGGAGCAGTTAACCATAGTCCTCATAAATCCACCGGATTTTAGAACGCCAACACAAAGAAAGAGGAAGGTAGCGGACATCCGACTGAAAAGAAGGACATATGGCGGAATGTCCGGCAGCAGCGGAGCAATCCCGGAAGTGGAACGTCGTGGATATATACTACTAACAGTCTGAACAGTCCTGAAACAAAACTGATGTCCTCATCGTGCCCTTGCCATGCTACGTTTACACGTGGCCGGCTATTTTCATAAACGGACATTTAAACCTCTCCGTTTTCAAAAATAACATTGTGCACAGCTGTCAGTTTTCAGAAAAGTGTTCGTTTACACATACCCGTGTATATATGCCGTCAATCCCGTCAAGAGCATACCAAACCTGTAGGTGGCAGTGTAACGAGAAGCTCAAGCCCACGTTAGCCAATCAGAATCTCGAAAATAGCAACAACAGCAACAAATCACTTCCTCTTTCTCTCTCTCGGCTGCCTAAACCTCCGTTTGTCTCAGGTTACACGCAAACGTGCAAACAAAGATTTCAAAAATCTCCACTCTGGCCGGAGTTTTTAGAAAGACTCGGTTTCAGAGGCGAATTCTCTCTTTGCCTGTAAACGAAGGGTACAAACGAAGGGAAATGTCTCAGTTTGTAAAAATAACCATGTACATGTAAACAGGGTCTCAGAGCTGTGGCAAACACACCTACCGTACTGCAGCCAGAGTCTCAGGCTGTGAGGGGAACAGAGAGCAGCAGGCTGACAGCTTCACTAACACACCCAGAGGAAACACAGACACATACTGTACTGTACGCTGCTGGAGTTGACATCTGTGGGTTCATAAAACGCTGCGGAAATTAATGGCATACATTGTTTCCCTTTGTGATGGCATAACTGAGGAGGAAATTGGGAAAGTTAAGTGTGAAATGAAGAGATGTGCTCTCGCTGGCTGTATGCAAATGAAATGTCAACACTACAAAGACAGTTAATGAGATTTCACCCCATTCTAATTTTCACATTGTTGACTAAAGTGTAAAAACTCCAACAAACAGATTCATTACACTACTACTTGTATAAGATGTACATGTGTGTGTGTGTGTGTGTGTGCGTGCGTGTGTGTGTGCGTGTGTGTGTGTGTGTTTGTTGTTTTGCCTTATGTAGCATGTCACCAGAGAAAGTCTAAGAATAGGTACTCACATCTGCATTAAACTCACGTTAAGGACTGAGCATGAATATGTATGAAGACTGAACTAACCTAATCTGTTGGAGATGTGCATTCTACAAACATATACTGTAAATAGTACTACTAAAAAGTACACAAGAGTCAAGGTTCATCTGAAGGCGACATTCAGACTAGTTCATGTGCTGTGATGAATAAACCAGTCATCTCATTTAAATGTAGGTAGTTCAAGTAAAAACAGATTCAACCTTTGGACAAACGCAACCCGACGTCCTGCTGCGGTGGCCAATCATCTGTGATTAGACCAAAGCTCAAAAAAATACTTTAATAGTTCAAAATAAGGCACACAACGTTCCGGCCCACAATCTGCACTGTAAAAAAAAAAGTTATTTCACTGGAATTCACTGTATAATTTTACGGATTATTTCAGTTTTTTCCACATTAAGTGTTAATGCCATATAAATACAGAAAAATACTTTTATTTTAAAAAAAACCCATTAAATTACGGTTTTAGTCTGTAAATTGATATAATGAGATAATATAGTTGTTTAACAGGATAATTCCATTGCTTTATGGTCTTGAAAGTTAAATTACATTGAATTTTATGTAAAAAGACGGAAAAAAAAACATAATTTTACGGTGTGTAAAATTGAGGCATCTTTCTGTTTTTTTACAGTTAAACCCTAAATTTAATGTAAAAAAACGTAAAAAAACAATCGTTAAAAAACGGTAAAAAGTCTGGCAGCAAAAGTTGCCAAACACTTACCGTGAAATGACAGTAAAAAACCTTATGTTATTCTACAAAGAATTTCTTTTTAAAATACAGATATTTACTGTACATTTTCTGTATTTTCACAGTCCAACTACTGTAGAATTAAAAATAATTTTAATCAAAAAACATATTTAGAATGTCAAACAAATGTATAAATCTGTACAAACACTGACAAATATTGCAAAATACCTTAAAATTACATAATTTAAATGAAAACTGCTGTTCTTTGGTAAATTCACAAGATTATCCCATCCATCCACAAGAACTCCGTTTTAAAGTACAGATTTCTGGATTTAAAACACACAAAAATCATGTCAAATTAATGTAAAATTACCCTATTTGATAGCCCATTAATAGTATCTTAAAAGCTTTAGGCATTTATTTTACATGATTATCCAATCAATTTACAGTAAATTCCTGATAAATACTGTTTTTCTACTGTACAAAAAACAATATGTGATAATAACTTGCAGAACCATTATTTTATAGTCATTACTTTATATAAATTATTTATCAGCAATTACAATCAACTCTTCAATATGTCTACAGGATTTTCCCCGTAAATGTATAAGGGTTTACTTTATAAACAATATTGTATAGTGTTAAAAAGAAATTATCTAATATACTGCACTTTAATAATTAATATATTAGGTTTACTTCATACAAACAATACATTATAGTGATTAAAAGCAACTATTCAATATATGTACAGACTTATCCCATTAATTTACTGTGTGTGTATATATATATATATATATATAATATTTACAATTAACCATCCAATATATGAATCAGAGACTCTTCAGAGGGTAAATATTGGTATAATGTAGGGTCAATTTTAACTTATTCAATGTGGTCTCATACATACTGTGTGTTAGTGTTTTAATCGCTGTCAAACATCATCATGTCCAGTATCTCTTAATGCAAGTCTACTAAATTCTAGCCATAGAGTAGGACTTGTATTTAGCTTTGCAGTTATTTGAAGAGGGGTTAACGGAGGTACTGAGACAGGTAGGACCAGCCATACCCGTTTAATGCATTGAATGAGACTGACATGAACCCTCACTGCATGGCCTCAACAACTCCACAGCAAAAACCTACAAGCAATTGTTCTCAATTATAGTTGGATCAATAATAATAAGTAATTGTATTAGAAACTACACTACTGTAATATTTTGCAAGCATATTTATGGTAATGCAAACACTAAAACAACGTGGCAGCACACAAGCTTAAAAAGCTGTACTGTACCAAATCACCACTGGGACCAATGCGGACAAAGATGCTGTATTTAGATCTGTCTTTGTAAAAATAAACATTCTTTCACCTAAATATTTGTGGAAACAAAGCCATAGCTTCAGTTATGGGAATGCATAAGAGACAAGAGTCAACCTAAACTACAAGCCTTGGATGTACATGATGTCTATTTTAGTCCAAGTCTGTAATATGCTCATCACTATATAATCATGTTTTGGTCTGGCGAATTAGTTGACAAAAGAATCGTGCAGCCACAGTTCACATCACATAGGCCCACAACCCTATAGGCCTACAGGATGACAGTACAATACACAGAGAGCCAGGCAGCCTTCAGCCTGGGTAAGCCTACATCTTCACCATCCTAATATTTTATGGGGCATCTGATGTTCTTGCCTCATTTCACTTCTGTGGAGGCCATGGGCCTATTTCAGATTCATGGCCCAACATCTTTTTCCATTGACTGCTTACTGATGTCTGTGGGGATGTCTTATGTCAAACAGCTCAGAGCAAGAGCTTCCCTCTTACGTCAGGTAGAATGAATATTCATGCATGTCTGGTCCCTTAAATGCCTCACCAAGACCGTGGTGATCTGACCACCCCTGCCTCTGAAATTACACTACAATTTCCATTGAATTGCAATGGTTACACAGGCATTGATGCACATATTGGGCAATGTGTGTTTCATTTGTAACAAATGGATTGCCTGTGCCACAGCTACGCTACACTTTTATAGTGTATAGTATATAGTATAAGGGGTAAGAAATCAATATTAATGCACACCAATACCTCAAATATGTACCTGCTTGCCTAACTTGCACACCACCTAACCTAACTTGTTCCGCTAGTTCCAACCCTCATACAGTTTAATTCAACCCTGCGTTGATACGCCACAACAGACACAACAGAGCCATACGTGTAATTTCAGATGTTGCTTGATATGGTCCTATACCTGTAATTTAATGTAACAATAAAGGAATCTTGAATTGTGTGCGGCTGCCCATTTAAAGTGTGTCCCCTCATATGAAAGTCATGCCTCCCGACAAACCGTATGGACATCTGCAACATTATGCTTATTTGAGAAATTATCTGTGATTTCATTTCAAAACTGAAGGAGTAGGCTTTTCATAAAAGGCTGTTATGAATGTCATGAAAATAAGCAATTCAGATATTTTGGGAAGTTTTTACTGTTTTTCCCAATTCCCCACAGTCAGAAACTAATATGCAGACCTCTTTTTTACGTATTTGGTGTACTTCAAATAGAATATGTAGCATACATGTTCTTTTCCTTATGAAGTTAAAATTGTTGTTAAAACAATTTTCTCTTAATATTAAGACCCAAAGTGAGTCACAGTGTTCAATAAAATGCAAGGTCATTGTGCAGTCTACTAGCTCCCTCAAATAATTTTGCCTCTCCCCACTTTCTACAGGTCAAAGGGAACAAAGAGTTTTTCATGGGCTTAGGTAATATACGGTGAATAAAGACAGGGAGGACACAGTATGAATAAAGTTTTACATTGGTATGGTATATATATATATATATATATATATATATATATATATATATGTATTTTTAATTTAGCAATACATGCAATGTGTGAAAGACTGGGAAGGGATGCTAGGGCTCAACAGTTTAACCAAGGCTTCTAGCATCAACGTGAACATTGATAATCTGGATGTGAAGCGATGACCTTAAAATGCTTGATTAAACAGAAATGTAAACAGAAATTGTCTCTTTAGTCTATGTGCTTCAGATATCAAGAAAGTGCGCGCAGATTCAAATAACTGAATGTTGCACAATCATTGGATGAATCATACCGGGCAGAGACGATCTTGACCAATGATATCGTTTGACTTCATGGGGGGGCTGTGCTAACGTCAAACTCGTCTCGACGCAGAGACAGTGTGGATAATAATGTATTGCAGTAATACTTTTCTTTTTATTTACATGCAGTTTCCAAACGAGATATCAACTGGACACGAGTTAAGATAACACTTTCACAATTTTAAAATATCAGCAGGGATAACGTTAGCATTTGCCGTTTATGTGCCTACATAAGACTGTGCTTATGTAACTTTAGCCTTGAATGTGAACCATGCATCAATCATAATGTTAGCTAGCTAGCTAAATATATAACCGTTAACTAGCTAGCTACATTATATTTGTCAGTTGACTAAGGCTAACATTAATTTAGTAACATCAACGTTCCATGTTTAACTTAAGTTCCTATTTCCTCGTGCAAACACGGACCTTACAAAGACAGGTGGCAGTTAACTTAGTAGCTAACGTTAACTTGCTAAGTAACGTAAGGTTAGTAGTAGACAGTTTAGCAGGTCAGCTTGATTAGTGGGTACTAACTAGTAATTGAGGAAACGTTATAATGCTCCGTTGCTCCTAATGCTAGGTAGTTAACATCACTGTTTATAACCGGAAAACCGCCGTTTAACGTTACCAGGTTATGCCCTCAATTTTCAATAAGCTATCTATCTTAGCTGACTAACTTTACGTTGGTTCTACTTCATGAACAGTGAACCACACGTTGTAATTAACAATTTACCCCTGCTTCATTTAAGATTTACAAGTGTAACAAGTTACAGGATGACATTAAACGGAGTGTCTGCTTTGTGTTCCACAACATCTTAATTTGAATGTGATCGTTATTTTCACTCATGATTCAGTGTGTCCAAATTAACATTATCATTCTGTCTTTCCATTCTCGCTTTCCACATAAAAATAAACAGACTGGGAATTGAACAAACTGAGAAATAAGATATACTGTAGGCTACCTGCTCTATTTATAAGTGTTTCTCCCTCCAGACAATTGCACTTAGTCTGTAATGAAATGTGTATTTTAATTTTAATTTTTGCTGTAAATCTAAATAAATAAATAAATAGCTGGTGGTCAGTGCTGGGAAACATCCACAAATAAATCTGAAAAAATGTGTAGTACTATTACAGTCATTTTTAAATCTCACCCTAATTCTTTAATCCCTGTTTAGGCAAGATGGAAGAAAGGAGGATACCAAGATAAGAAGATCAAGGAGATACAGAAAGCTAAAGTAAATAGATGTTCACAATACAGTATCACACGTTATCATCTGTACCATACCACATCTTTCTCACCCATGTTATGGCTCTCATTCTGTGTTCAGTTTGACAAGGGTCAACAGACCAGACAGCTCTCCCACAGCCAGCCTCAGAACCTGCTTTACGGTCTGAATAGCCTGGGTGAAGACTCGTGCATCAGATGGCTGAGAAAAGGATAGCCCAGAGAAAGAGGGAGCCCAGCAGAGGCTAAGAAGGAGGCAGCAAAGGAGTTCACAAACCCACATACAGCTGAAGGAGGTACCGAATGACATGTGGGGTCCATTTCAGAAAGCAGGTTTAGTGAAAACTCTGAGTTTGCTAACCATGAGATGAGGGTAATTCTGGGTTTTCCGTTTCAGAAAGAGAGGTAACTTAACCTCGGACTCTGTGAACCTAGCCTGGTCGGGAGCTGGTTCTTTCATTTCATCATTCATTTATCAGTCTTAATCAAGCGCATTTTAGCACAGTTTGTTACCAGCATGAATAAAAAAACAGGGTTGGTTTATTAACCATGTTAGGCAGACTATGAAACGTTTTTTTCTCGAACATGGCATTTCCTTTTGTTGACGATCCCGTTGATGAAGAAGCTATATTACTTTGCAGGGAGTTAAACATACGTCTGGAGATGATATTGAAACCCCGACATTTTAATTTTTAGATAACTTCCTAATTGAGTGCTATCATTTTTCTTCCCAGTCTATCAGTTATGTAGTAAATCAACTCAGATATCAGGGTTAGACTCATATTTTGTTAAACCTCCTTACTGAAACGGGCCCCTGCATTGTTAACGGCTGCTTTACCTGGTCTGTGCTTGTAAACAGAAACAAAAAAACAACAACCAAGAGGATACACCCCTTTTTGGTGGTACAGCCTTACTTGGGTCTAAACACAGTGACTTGGGACTTGTTCAAGACGGTGAAGGTTAAGACTTGTGACTTACACGTGTGACTTAAGACAGTTACACACCAGGGGCGTGACGAATAAGCGACGCTACGAATATGCAAAATAATCGGCTGTGACTTTTTCACATCAAAACTATTCACACCGACAGTGGTGCAAATTTGCCACAGTTTTCAATAAAGGTTTTGGATATTTGCGCCAACTCATCTACCATATCAGTCGGACAGATGCTGAAGAGAGAAAGAAATTGACGAAAGATGTGATGTGAGCGGACGAGAAAGAGAGAGCAGTCGGAGCAGAGGAGGGTTAACGATTAGTGGTGAAGATATGAAGTGATTGTACAGCAGCTAGATTCTGCAGTTTGAGAACAAATAAATGTAGCAGCTCCTCACAATCACCAAAAGCTGTCCTGTCTGGTTTCCAGACTGCTGAGTGGTGGGACGGAGGTTAGCTTTGGGTACGTCCCAGGAAAAGCTGTAACACTAAGCTACTGTAAGCTATTTATTGAATTTCCTCCAACTCTAATTGAGTATACAGTTAATACTCAATTGAATTCCCTCTGCAAAACAGTGTAGTATATGTCTCGGGCTTATTGTGAAAGTTAAAAACGGAAAGAATGTGCTGCCTTTGTAAAGGTTGAAAGGAGTAATAAAGTTAGCTGACGTACAGTCTGTAGTTCAGACAGCAGCCTCTGTGTTGTTGTTTGGTGATCCTCATAAGTGAACACTACTTGTGACAAAAAGAACAGTTCGAAAAAATATATTGACATGCAAAATAATCGCATGGAAAAAACGCCTTTAATCTCCCCTCTGATATTTTTGATTAAGAGCTACTCTCCCACAATGCCACAAACCAGAAATGTAAGACTCAAACTATGATGTCATCAGGTTACTAAGCTGCTTCATAGACAATGAATGTGAAACTAATTTTGTAGAATAAAAACAAAACAAATGATGTTTATTTTATGTTAGCGTTCCATTTCTGAAACAGAAAATCTACCCGTTACCTCTGAACATCTCCCTGGATGTTCTCAGTGTCATCTTTAAAATATTTCTCAATTCATTGTTTTTGAAAAAGCTCCTGACATTATATCAGATGACATCACAAATTTGAGTTTTTGGATTTTGGAGAGTTTTTTAATGTTTACTGACATTTTGAACACACATGTATGAATTCCCAAATTGCCCATAGTTCCCCTTTTGCTATAATGTAATGTATCAGACAGTTTTTGCTCCCATAAGTTTATTCATATGTGAACTTTAAGGATAGCACTGTTAAAAATAAATGGTCATTTTATGATACTTCCTGGTTATGATACATCTTAAAATACATACATCTCAAATAGAGATCTGTAGTGAATGGATTGGACAATGCTGTAAAATGTCAGCAGAAAAATTTATATATTTATTGCGTGTGAAAGTAGTTGATGCAAATGCACTTTTTCATAGCCCTTTTGGTTTTTGTACATTCCAAACCCCATTTACTAATGAGGAAATTGTGAACATATATTTGATAGTAATAGTAATTACTGTCAAATAATGTTTATGAAGTTAATCCCATGCACTTATAAGAAAAGTCTGTAGATATATTGGTGTTGCTTGTTATTACTGTAAAAGTTTAAAATAAACATGTATGTGCATATAATGGAGAGTTGCTTGTTATTACTGTCAAAAAATGTTTATATAAAGTAAACCCCCTACTGCAATGAGGAAAAGTTGATATAAGTGTAGATATACCAGATAGTTGCTTTTAAATTACTATAAAACAATGTAATATAAAGAAACCTCATATGTGAATAGTAAAAGTATGTATATATATATATATATATATATATATATATTGGATAGTTGCATGTAATTACTATAAAGAACAGTTTATATAAAGGAAAACCCCATACAGTAATGAGGTACAGTCTGTAGATATATTGGATAGTTGCTTGTTATTACTGTCAAATAATGTTTTTATAAAGTGAACACCCATACAATAATGGTAAAACTATGTGTATATATTGGATATTTGCTTTTTATAACTAAAAAAGAATGTTTTTATAAAGTAAACCTCATATATTAATAATAAAGGTATGTAAATATATTGCAGAGTTGCCTTTTATAACTATAAATTAATGTTTATTTAAAGTAAACAAAATACATTAATGGTAAAAGTATGTAAATATATTGGAGAGTTGCCTTCTATAACTATAAATGAAGGTTTATTTAAAGTAAACAACATAAATCAATGGTAAAAGTATGTAGATATATTGGAAAGTTGCTTGTAAATACTCTCAAATATTGTTTATATAAAGTACTGACTATTATTACAATGTTTCTGGAAAGTATTATCCCATTATCTTCTCTTTTATGTACAGTAAAAAAACAGTATTAAACAGGAATTTACGTTAAATACTGTAGATTGGATAATCATAAAATAAATGCCTAAAGGAGGGTATTTAAAAGTCATTTTACATCATTTTTGTGTGTTTTACATCCAGAAATATGTACTTTAACAGGGAGTTCTTGTGGATGGATTGGATAAGCTTGAGAATTTACCAAAGAAAACCGTATGAAAACAGCAGTTTTCATTTAAATTATGTAATTTTAAGGTATTTTTGCAATATTTTTTAGATCTGATAAAGATTTATACATTTGTTTAACATTCTAGAAATGTTTTATAACAAGAATTTGTTTTAATTCTACAATAGTTAGACTGTAAAAATACAGAAAATATTTACAGGAAATTTCTGTATTTAAAAAAGAATTTTCCTGTATTTTGACGGTAAGTGTTTGGCAACTTTGCTGCCAGACTTTTTACCGTTTTTTTACGTGTTTTTTTTTACAGTGTGGCCTTCCTCAGGTTTGAGGACTACTTTTTTATCCTGCACCAGCAACTACATGGATGTGCACTACATCGTTTTTTTTCTGATCAGACCTAACACAACACATTGGACTGGAGTGGTAAATGTTCCATGTGGAGTTGGAGACGACACAACACACATCCTCCACACCATCCTATCTCACCTGGAAAAGAAGAGAAACTGCCGATGTTACTGGTTTCATTTGATGCGCCTCCTGCCATTTAAATCTGGCAACGCAGTGGCGGTAGGTGGCGGCTTAACCCTCCTGTCATCCTCAGGGTCAATTTGACCCCAATTAATGTTTAAGGTCTCTAAATATTTCTCGTCATCATTTGCCAGGAATGTTGGTGTCATCATGGCTCGAATAAAAATACCGTCTGATTGTTTTTTCATGGGAATATGAATGAAAGGGATAAAGGCTGTAGCAATGAGAGTTGCTCTTTCTTAAAATGGTCTATGTGGCAACAATACATTCATCAAAGACCCCTTTAAAAAGACGCAATGTGCATTCCTTTTGTCTCAAACAGGAGTTGGAAGAAAAAAAACATTTCTTTAGTTGTAACCCATGGGGGATTACTATAATAGCTCACCAATTTAAAGTGTTCCCCACTGTGGTTATCCTGTTCAGATTTAGTTTGCTCTGCTTTGATGTCTTTGAAACCAGGGTGCAGAGCCTTTAATGGCTGATCATCATCTCAGGGTGTGAGCACATTCACACTTTGTTTCTAATACTCAAAACCAAAATTACCATTGGGATTATTTACATGGTTACCCTGTCCCATTCACACACAAATCAGAGCAACAATTTCAGTGTCTGTAACTTTGGCTGAGCGTGATCTACATGAGGTACTGCTAACACTAACACATTTTTAATTAACCCTTTTGTCTCACTTCAACGTTCAGGTAACATTAGCACACTTCTGAGTTTTAGCTGGGGCTGACCTTTGCTCTTTAGCGGACGCTAAAGGGAGATTTTTGCGTCGGTATCTGACGCTGAGAGACACTGACCAAGGGACAGTATTTGACGAGTTGGGAGTGAAAACGTGTTGGTGAAGACAAACTCCGTCCACTGCTGAAGACAGAACTCCATCAATGGGTGAAGGCCGTGACATGTGGTTGACATCTTCAGAAAAAGCTAATAAGTAGACATTGAGTGTCATCCCTTAATGATGCAAGGTCAGGGATGAACTTTCAATTGGATTTCGAACCAACTTGAATTGCCATTCTGCCATGGACCAGAGGTGGAATTATGTAGAGAAAACGGAGGAGATGCGTTTCGAAATTTGTGTCAAAACTTAGTCATGGCCAAATTAAGCTCACAATATAGCTTTGTGAACCATTTGCTTTATTCTCTGAGCCCACTAGATGGCGCTCTCTGTTCACCAAAGGGTTGAAAGAACACTGAATCGCCATTACTTGAGCATTTTTTCTATAAACCAAGAGCGACCATCTAGTCGGCTCAGAAAATGGTTGATGAACTTTCATAACGCTTTATTTGGCTATCACTAGTCTGAAATAGAGCCGTGTACTCTACTCTCTATTCTACCAGGTCTTCGGAGAGAAATTGATTAAAAATAATGTTGTAGGATATGACAAAATGTCTATGTTAAAAATAAAAAGGTTTCATTTTTAGGGCATGTGATGACAACTAAACTAAATTCAGAACCACTGAGGTTTCTCCATCCACTGATGAAGACTGTCACATGCAGTTAAATGTGTCAAAAAGCAAATAAGTTGACCTTGAGTTAAAACTATTTTCTAGTCTTGAGCTCAAGAATGGACTAAAATTGCTTAGCATTCTAATGAGCTCTCTTTTGTTGGATAGCAAGGCTATTCTTAACCTTGTGCAAACTATGTAAACATTTTCCTTCGAAAAGCTAAGCTTCTTGCTGGTTATTTTGTGCCAACAGATATCACTAAATGGCAAACGTCTTACTTGAAAAAGCTAACGACTGAGGGAGTAAATGCTCCTAAATTCAAATACAGTAGAGTTTAGCCAATTCGACCTCATCTACAATATTCACATAATGATACAAATGCATGCATAAAACCTCAACTGCTGTAGGTGTACACTTGCATTTTGATATTATTGATAGGCTGGTTTAAACTCGGCTCGCTGAGCTTCACAGAGCGTATGGTTCTGGCAAACAGATTAATTCATTTGGCTTTTTATCTTGTGGGCTGTACTTTGGCTTCCAGTTATGTCATGCTAGGCTAGCATAAATCATTTTAATTAGTCCTGCCAAACAACAAGCACTCTCCTATTTAAAGCACATTAGTTGAAGTGGGAGCTGAAGATCATATTGATCACACACACACAAACACAAACACAAACACACACACACACACACACACACACACACACACACACACACACACACACACACAGAAGGAACATGATGCAATTTGAAACTGTGTCTGCTGGCTGAGATCAGGAAGCCAAATAAAAGACACAGTCAATTTCCATAAAACAGGGACTGTAGATGCCACCCGGTGCTGCGGCAGGTCTGTTTTTCAGCAGCTGAACCAGACAACACAACAAAAGTGCATCCCCGCGGAATAGAGGAAGAGAGTCTAAGAATAAGGACAGGGAGATGAGAGAGCGAGATATTGCTTCTCTGCTTGCCTGGGGCTTGGAGCTGTGCATGCTGTTTTGTTCATGGCCTGAGGTTGTGCAATCTGTTTGACTGTTTAATGTATCAATTAAAAATCAGTGTTTTGCCTCCTGCTGTGCTCTTCAGTCTGCCGTGTCCAGCGCCAGGCAAAGCTCCCATCCCCTGGAGGGGCCAGTGATTCAAACACAAACTAGGCAGCCACCCGGACCTCCTGCTAGTTACACACTCGTCGCTTAATCCACCTTGTGAATGCAGAGCGACGGGCTGTTAAATCAGAGTGGGAGTCACTCTGAAGTCCTCGTCTATCAATTTCACGAAAAGCAAAGCAGCTCAGCTAATGATGCTCCTGCAGCGGTAGTACTTAAAATATATAGCAAGGTGGCCTAACCTTAAAGGTGAAATAGGTCAAATGTGCACGTTTCCCTATAGTACAAAACAAGCATAATGCTATACAATAGTGCTACTTGCACACGGGTTACTTCATATTATATTATTATTATTATATTATATTACACATATTTTATTTTGTTATATATCCTATGTATGTAGGTTGTACATTTGTATTCTACACTTGTACATGTACATTCTTTTCATTACTCTAAGTATTTTTTCCAGTAGTTGTTCAGTATATTTTTTGTATTTTCTGTATGTGTGTGAGTGAGTATGTGTGTATGTCCTTGTAACTTGCTGCTCTAACAGAGAAAATTCCCAATTTGGGATTAATACAGTCCATCTATCTATCTATCTATCTATCTATCTATCTATCTATCTATCTATCTATCTATCTATCTAATAGAACTAAAGTGTCATCACAATACCCTTCTTTGGTACCCAGAGGATTCAAAAAGTATCAAATCACAACACACTAGGGCTGTCCTCGACTAAAGAAATTCTTAGTCGACTAACACTTATAGGATTTTGTTGACTAATCGATTAGTTGATTTAATTGACAGAGCTGTGCGCTTTGAGAGGTGGTTAAGACTAGAAAAGCACAATATAAATGTAGTTAATTAACCATCTGTAAAACTGAGTTTCTCCACAATTAATCCTGCAAAAGCACCACTTTAAATCTTGTGTTTACCATAAATGTGCTCAGAAGTTTCTTGGAAATAAGTTATTAAGCATGAATAAGCATAAAAAAGGACTAATCGACTAAAGAAATCTTAGTCGACGGAGACCAAAACGACCGATTAGTCAACTAATCGACTAAGAGGTGGCAGCCCTACAACACACATCTGTGCAGGAGCATCATTAACCATCAGTTGATCGACTGATGACAGCTTCCAGATGTCTCTCAAACTCTTGCGACAAGTTCCCAGTCTCGACAAAACTAGTATCGCTTCGGCCGTTTGGCCTGTGTTTAACGTCATAACAATAACCATGAAAAGGAACAGTGACATTAGTCTTTTCTTTGGAAAACCAAAAGAGAGGATGAGCTGAAAAAGTGAAAATAAGTAGCTGGTTTCGTAGTTGTATTTCTATGGAAGTTTCTTGTATTGATGGCATGTTTGCTTTGTTGTAATGGCCATATGATACTTCATGAGGCTTCGTGAAGCATTTTCTTTATTTTCTGAGTCCACTAGATGGCGCTCTCTACTCGACAGAGGGTTGAAAGCACACTGAATTGCCATTCCTTGAGCCTTTTTCTTCAAACCAAGAGCGCCATCTAGTGGGCTCAAGAAATAAAGAATATGGTTCACAAAGCCTTGCAACGCTTCACTTGGACATCACTACTTTATTGTAATCAGGCAAAAGAAAAGGAGAAAGGAGGGGAGATAGATGGCAGCAGAGGAGGCATGGAGGCAAAAAGGAAAGGATCAAATGAAATCTTCAGAAGTCGTGAAATCATGTAGACCTTTCCTGTTCAAGTATAAATAAAAATGAACAGCATGCAAAAGTTTACCAAATAATCTTAGGTGGACTCACAGAGAGAGAGACAGAAGGAGAGAAGGAGGTTGGAGAAAGGCCACATGTGACTTGGTGGAGGTGAGAGAGAATAATGTGATTTTTGGAAACTAGGATAGAATACAGCAGAGTTAAAATCTATCATTACTCTATCACAGCGGGAATCGAACCAGGGTCTCCCACTCCAAATGCATGTGTCACATCCACTGCGCCATCACCACCCACATCCTAGGAACTAAACATGGCAATGTAACATGTCCATCAAGTACACACACCTATTCTTGTGCCTCTAAAATTTGCTTTGCTTTCAGTCTGACCACATAGAAGTAAAAGTGTTTCTACCTCATCTTAATGTCCACGCGTAGGCAGTGAACAAAGCCTGTCATGATAGACTCTTTCTGGCAGCATCCCACTGCCTCGCTGATCTCCATCCAAAAGAACAAAGCACACTTTCAGATGGTCTCTCCTCAAAGACCTTCATGGTGTTGCACTCATTCGTCACTGTTTTGAATGAAAAGCAACAGAAGTGCAGTAGTTGTGTGAAGAATAAAAATACAGCTAGAGAGAGAAGTTCAAACACTCACTACCTTCACACGTCTGGCCAATCACTGCATGAAGTGGACATAATTGTCTGTTTTGGCAAGAAAATGGTCAGGTGCAGACCCCTGATTCCCTCATTGAGGGAGTTTCAGGCCCTGTTGGACGATCTGACACTTCTACACTTGGTTTAACTAAGAGCTTGCGAGCATGCTGGCCTGAACATCTTGCACACAACTGCTTTCTATGGGCTGAAAGTTTCAAGCATGTTACACTTCTGGCCGCTCCCCATTCACTGATGTCACTGCACAGCAGTTGTTTTCTTCTGACATTCAATTACTTAATACTTTGAAACTTGAAACTTGAAATTAATGTGTGACCACTAAGCGGCAACTTCTGGGTCTGAAAAGTGAAGCCAATGCGGAAGTGTCTTAATCCTGTTTCTATCTAACTTCCAGTAGGGGGCTCCAAAAAAAGAAGTCTGTTTCTATAGAAGTCTATGAGAAAATTAGCTTACTTCTCACTTGATTTACTACCTCAGTAAACATTTTCTTAATAAGTTTATGGTCTCAATTGCTAGTTTGAAGTCTAAAATACAGCATGATGTTCATTTTGTAAATTGAGGTCCCATTTATTTTAAAATAGACGATAAATCAGGGGATGCTTTAGGACCTAACAATGTCTGTGTTTTCATTTAAAACTTTGACCCTCTCACTGTGTGTTTTCGCTTCATCGAAGTTAATTGGAACATTTTAGTCACCTACAACTGACATGTCCAGCGTTTTGCCAACAACAGCTAGCTAGTTAGCGCTAGCATTAGCTGGTAGATTAAGCGAAAGTCAGCTCTGTGTGATACCGATGACTCCCTTAAGAAGGGGTTGATAATCTGCGACTCTCTTAGCACCATTGAAACCATACACAACCGGCATGGCGTAGACGCGTCATCCTACCCTTTTGTCCAAATATGGTCACTTCTGGCTCCAACATACTAAGATGGTGACGGTCAAAACTTGAGGCAAAAGGACATTTCACAAACCAATGGCTGACGTCACCGATGCTACATCCATTATTTTCTTTACAATCTATGGTGACCACAAGGAAAATATGGCAGAAAGTTTCTGCCCTTACAGAGCAGTACAGCAGCAGAGTTTCCCTGTGAGTTTAAATGTGTTGAACTGGCCTTTAACCAAATACTGCCTGACCTTTACCACAGGCCAGTCGTGTGGTGGGACTGAGCTCAGTGTTTGGTTACATTTTTGTATTCATATTTGGAGAAAACAGGCATTTGGATCAATGATAGAGCAGACATGCCCCCCCCCCCCCCCCCGCCTCTCTGCAGACTGATGGTCCATAGCCAGGGGACTGAATCTCTCCAAACTCTGCTAAGGTCAGAGGATGGCTGTTGCCCTGCCCCGGGGCTCTGCATTAGAAGGTCAAGAGCAGACACACACACACACACACACCAGTGGTAAGTGGGGAAAACATGTTCAATATTAGAGAGGTGGTAAGGACAGGAAAAAAAACTTTTGAAACATATGATTGAGTTGAATGACAGAAAGCATATGATAGTTTTATTCTACCTCATCGTAACTAACAATCGGAAATTTTCCACGTCCATGAGAGATCACCGCCTAACAAGAAACGGAATTATGGGTCATTATGGGCTGCTTGCACAATCAACCTATACGGCCATTTTCTGGGTGAGGACGGTGTGAAATCTATTGAGGCTCGTTCAGTCATGTTGTATTCATAACGTGGTACCTGTATAAACTATTAACTCCGTAACTCCGTTTGAATTTGAAAATGCTCAGAGTTGCACACATTGATCAACTGGGAAACAGCGCTTCTGGGGGTTTTGGCGCCCGTTGGCTTGGACAGCCTGGGTTTTCTACATGTAGGCCTTTTCTTTGTTAGAGATGCCACATGGCTGTGTATTTTCTGTATTTAACAACTGTTGGAACCTGAACAATGTGGTTTCTTTAAACAAAAATAAACTCTTTATTTTTGTTTAAAGAAACCACATTGTTCAGGTTCCAACAGTTGTTAAATACAGAAAATACACAGATCCTTTTTTTTCCCCTTGTGTTTCATTTGTAAAATGCCTGACTTCATTGTGCCCCGATGTACTCCACTTCTAACCAGTCCAGCACTCTTGGGTTTTATGGTTTATGGTGTACTGAAATCTGTTCTTCCTACCCTTGAATTCTGTTGTTAAGGGTTAAAGTCTTGTTGCATAAGAAGACACCAGACTACATTTTGACACATTTGTCTAACTGTTTTTTCCTGATGGTTGCAAGAAAGCAAGAAATGTTTTTTTTTGTTTTTATCCGTTCAAAGCCACAACTCGTTCCTCTTCCTATAACTGCAGCAGTTCCATACCTCCCATTTCTGCTCGACAAAAGTTGACTGGAGGGAGGACTGATTGTACATGCTTGTGGCCTACTTTCTAGGTGTTATGTGTTGTTGTTCATCACTGCAGTCTTGGGGAGAAGAGCGAGTCTTTGGGGAAAAAAAGGCTCCCCGAGGGAAGAGAGAAAGATTTCAGTCCCCACTGATTCTGAACACATAACTCTCTGAGGAATAAGGTAGTGTTATTAAGGCCGAACACTCGCACACACGCGCACACACATGCTGACAAGATGCAGAACTTTAACCACGACATGCCCAGACATGTATTCACTCCAGCGAGGGTGGCGATGCAAACTGTGTTTCACTGAATACTTGTAAAGATGTCTGACAGAGTAGCGGGGGGAACACCAAAGAATGGAAAATGGAACGGATGATGGAAAAGCACTTGATGTTATTGTGGGGTCTGATGCTCTGCTGATGACTCATTTAAAATGAGTACAAAAAAAAATTAAATACACTTAACTGCATGGGCTTAAATAAAACACGACCCAACTCCCTGAAGCGCCTGGTTAGCTCACCTGGTTGAGTGTGCGCCCCATGGCCCTATTTTAACAATCTAAGCGCATGGCGTGAAGCTCCTGGCGCATGTAGGAATCCACTTTTTGCTAAAAAAAAAGGCTCAGTGCGCCAGGTGCATGTTTCAAAAGGGTTGTAATTAGTGTCTTAAAGGGATATGCCACTGTTTGTTGAAATAGGGCTCATCACAGTCTCCCCTAGCTGTAGGCTGTAGGCTAGGGGAGCTGTTTGTGCATGCATTGTTTTAGTCCGGTGCAACACCGGCAGCGCCGCCGCTAGTTAGCTTAGCATAGTGAATGGAATCCTATGTTGCCGGTTAGCATGTTGTGAGTAAAAGTGAGCCAACAAAAGACAAAAAAAACTAACCTAATTACTTGCACTGAGACAAAAAAATGCGTTGGCCCACCTATCTACAGCCAGGGTAGACCGTGATAAGCCCTATTTCAACAAACGGTGGCATATCCCTTTAAGACACTAATTACAACCCTTTTGAAACATGCACCTGGCGCACAGAGCCTTTTTTTTTTAGCAAAAAGTGTATTCCTACACGCCTGTAAGTGCAAGATAGGGCCCGTAATCTGTCCTATCAAATAAAAGCAATAAAAGACGGGGACAGGGGTATTTTAGGGGCGGGATAGCAGGTCATCAGTAGATGCCCCATAGAAGTGGTGTACATCATCTGAAAGCTGGGAAGCTGATGGTTAATGTGAGATGCAGCTCAGTACTGTGTGTCAAGGTATTCTAGTCATAAATCGGAGGAAATGTTTTCTTCATTAATAACTTAAAATAAATTGTGAAAGGGCTTAGTAGATTGTTGTATGAGTTTATACTGGCCATTCTAATGCTCACTTATGCCTCATAATCTGTTACAGCCTATATATGGGTTAGACCACTGAAGAATTGATGAATAATAAAATATCACATTAAGACACCAATACCTCGTTGAACACCATGGAAAAATCCATGCTTTGATTTGGTTGGAAAAACTTTTGACATTTAGAGATTTATGCAAGAATTGCATTTTGCAGCGAAATGTGTGAATTTACAGCTAGATTCTATAGATAGTTGACCAATGTCATATCCACATGATCCACATGAGCGCAGCGAGGAGGAGAAGGCTGTTTTGGGGGAGGGCAGCTGAACCTATGAACAGGTGTTTGCTTATTTCCTTTCCTATTTTAAGACAATCATAAAGAATGCAGATCCTGGCTGAATATTTCATGCGGGTTGGGGTGGTTGGGAGCCGCGGCCATATGGCTCATCCAGTGCCTTTTTATCCATGAAATAGGGAAGTGGTAGCGTGTTGTGGAAGGGAACAAAGATGTGTTGAGTGATGAGTGTCCTGGCTGAGAGCCGTGTGCCACGCCACGCACACCTATCGGTGAATATTTCATATCCAACCCCAATCAGAGCAGCACAATACTTTAATGTTTGTTTACACATCTGTTCTCCTCTCCTGTATCCAGGTTATTTTAATAATTACTTACTATTCAGACACAAAGAGAAAATACTTCACACTGGCCTACTATCAGACCTGCTCTGAAGAAGAAAACTTTTTCCCCTCCTGTTATGGGGGATGCTGAAATGATTAGCAAACACGCAATATTTCTTCCCATTCACCCAAGTGTTCCTCTTCAGTTATACTGTATTTCTTGCCTCTCGAAAAAAAAAAAAAAGTCCTAGCATTGTCTTTGTTTGGTTACTACATGAAGACATGCATCTTGATAAACAACTCACAAATGTATCGTTTCATGAAAGAAAAGCTTCAGTAATGTCCTTAAACAGCTGGTTACTGTAGTTCAGCTGACATTCAAACAGGAGGAAATACTGCATTTGTTGGGGACTTTTTGGTGATCTGGTGAGTGCCCTTTAAATAATTTGATCCATGGATACATAAACAGTTATGGCAATGAAACGGCAAGTAAAATTAATGAAAGTGTACATGTGTACATGACAATCGTAGAGTTCAGTGGTAGCAGCCACTTACCGTTTGCAGACAAGACGTCGCTGTTACACTGATTGTGAGTAGTGTAGCACTTCTCCATGACGTATATAAAATATGTTTTTCTTAAGACAAAGGGTTTGTATACAGACTTGTGGCTTCTAAGGGAGAAACCTTTGTGACAGCTCGTGGTCAGTCTACCTTGGTGGTTGAGACATAATGGCTAATAATCAAAATCCTGATTCAGAATATGAATGGGATTGTCACTTCTGGAACCACACACAAAACAAGCTGGAATAAACAGGCAAGGTAAAAAAATTTCTTCAAACTCAGAACAGAATATAATAGAATAGAACAGAATATCATGGAGTAGAACAGAAAACAATAGAACACAATATAATAGAATAGAACAGAACAGAATACAATAGAATAGAACATAATATAATAGAACAGAATAGAACACAATAAAACAGAATACAATAGAATGGAATAGAGTAGAATAGAATATGACAGAATATCATAGAAAGAAATATCATAGAACAGAACAGAATATAATAGAACAGAATAGAACAGAATATAATAAAACAGACTAGAATAGAACAGAACACAACAAAACAGAATAGAATAGAACATAATATATTGGAACAGAAAAGAATAGAATAGCACAGAATAGAATAGAATAGAACAGAATACAATAGAACACAATAAAACAGAATAGAATAGAACGGAATAGAGTAGTATAGAATATGACAGAATATCATAGAAAAAAAATAGAATAGAACAGAATAGAACAGAACAGAATATAATAGAAAAGAATAGAATAGAACACAATAAAACAAAATAGAATAGAACAGAATATAATAGCACAGAATATAATAGAACAGAATAGAATATAAATTAATATAACAGAATATAATAGAACGGAATAGAATGTTATTGTCCAGCGGAGGCTGAATCATCTTTGGTCTAACCAGATGAACGCACTAGATTATAGTTTCCAGAGATTTCTTCTCTTGCTGTTGATTGTGGAAGTCTCTAAAGTCTTCTTTATCAAGATGTTCAGCAGTGAAATAATCTAGCTGCTCCTGTGACAGCACATGTAAAGACTTCCCACTGACCTGCAGCGTGTACTGCTCTGAATGTGTGGTGTATGAACCCTCACACTGCACACCACGCAACTATGGCCTCGCCGTCATTGTATTTCCATTAGACATCCCAAAGCATATTGCTTTCATTTCCTACAAAAACATGCCCTGGTGCCATTGTCACAGTGACATCAGTGAGAGGAAAAGACAGAAAAAAAAGTAATGTCTTCCTCTCTGCTCTGTCTCTCTCATTTTCTATTCATAATTAAAGTGTCTCAGAGGACCCTTGCACTGCACTGCCCTATTTCCATATTCACACACACAAAGAAAGCCTTTTTTATGCTTTGTTCTGTCTGGAGAAATCACTGCATTTCTTTCTCATAAATGGTGTCTTCCCGTCCCCACAGAGTCGGATTGTTCTCCAATTCAGAATGTGGTCTGATGGCTACACGGCCTGTTGGCTTTATTTACAACATCATACGCCCGTGTCTGAGCCCACAATCTTCTGATTGTGTCCCAGCGATGATATTCCCTTTGCATGCAGAGTCTAAAGTTCAAATAAATAAAACGATACATAATGAAAGCAGTGATATAAAAATCTGTATGAAGAAGCCACAGCAGATGAGACGTGTAGGCGGCTGACACGCTACTTCAAAACTATGCGGAGACCTCATAGTAGAATGAATGAAATCATCCAATACAGTTCTGCCGGCAGACTGCATTTTGTGTAGTTCCATTCAAACTGCAGCTCAAAGTGTCCCAATTCTGGTTTCATCTCTCTCACGTGACACAGATCTGATGATTTTTAGTCTCTAAGTGTCCGCAGCGAACAGCTGCAGCCAGTCGCACTTTATTAACTCAATCCACGCCACATGTCAGGATGAAGGGACTGTAACAACCAAACTCATACAGCTGTTTGTCCGCGTATTCATTCAACCTTTGTTTAAACTCGAGAGATCATTGGGGAGGGTGGGGGCCCTCATTTACAACGACATTGACTTATTGACTAAGACAAAAACAAAACAACAACAGAGAAAAAGAATACACCGTCTGAAGAAAGATAGAAAAGCAACAACACTTTCTGAATTGAAAATGTGATGAATAAAATTGGATAAATAAATTAGGACAACATGGATATAAAAGAAAGTAGGCTACAATTATGCAAAGCAACTACAAGTAGAAGACTGCAGGTGTAACACCAGATTTCTAAACCGCCCAAACGGCACAAGTGAGTTGGTTTTTAAAGGAAGTGCTGTAATATGTTCTAGGATAGGGTGACCATACGTCCCGGTTTGACCGGGACAGTCCCGATTTTGAAGTTAATGTCCCGAGTCCCGACAAAAGCCTGTTGGGACGCTAAAATGTTTTAGGAGGAGCGGCGTCAGACGATTTTGCTGGGGCTTGAGCCCCGAATGTTTTGAGTGTAGTCCCAAATGTAACTTTTTCCAGATTATTTTTCCAAGGCGAATAGAACGGGCAGCTACATGCAGGGTCCGACCATGTTGTGTTTGTTGCTATCACCTAGCAACCGTCTCTACGTGGAGGAAAAGCTGTGAAAGCCGGGTGAAGTTTTCGGAGGAATCCTAGCCAAATCAGTGTAATACATTGATGCCATCAACACAAAGTTAAGGAGCGCAATACTTTTTTTTTTTTTTTATTTAATCTACCAGTTAGCTCCGCTTGTAGCTAAGAGTTTAATCTACCAGTTAGCTCCGCTTGTAGCTAAGAGTTTAATCTACCAGTTAGCTCCGCTGGTAGCTAGAGTTTAATCTACCAGTTAGCTCCGCTGGTAGCTAAAAGTTTAATCTACCAGTTAGCTCCGCTGTTAGCTAAGAGTTTAATATACCAGTTAGCTCCGCTGTTAGCTAAGAGTTTAATCTACCAGTTAGCTCCGCTGGTAGCTAAGAGTTTAATCTACCAGTTATCTCCGCTGGTAGCTAAGAGTTTAATCTACCATTTTGCTCCGCTGGTAGCTAGAGTTTAATCTAACAGTTAGCTCCGTTGGTAACTAAGCGTGTGGGGCTCTGGACACGTCACCCCGTGTATTGTTGTGATTGGTCTGGCTTTCCAGGCTAGGAGTCAGGTGCACTGTGCACTATTACTAGTGCACAAGAGCTTTATAGATAAAGGGATACCAGTGAGTATCAAGTCTCTCTTGGAGAGAAGACCACCCAACACTTTTATTTGTCCAGTGTTTATTTCTAAAGAAACACAACAATGTATACAAGGCTCCGTTACCTTGTATCTCACGTTATGGCTCCGTAGCAGACATTTTTGTAAAGTAAAGGAGAAGCTCGCAGGCAGTTTCGACTTTGGTATCTGACGCTGAGAAACGCTGACCAAGCGCCAGGATTTTTACGCGTTGGGACTGAGAACAGGTTTTTCCATCATTGTTGGAATGCTACAATGATCTTTACTGGATTACGGATTAATAATGTGCTATTGGCAAGTCCTGCAATTAGTGGAATGATCTTGTCTTCAAGTTGTATACGAACCAGACTGATTTATTAGAAGTGGAACTATGAAAAAGATCCAGCCAGCCATGTCCTATCAGGTCAAATGTTAAAGGTCCCACGACATGGTGCTCTTTGGATGCTTTTATATAGACCTTATTGGTCCCCTAATACTGTATCTGAAGTCTCTCTCCCTTGGTGCAGAATTACAGCCACTAGAGCCAGTCCCACAATGAGCTTTCCTTAGTATGTGGCATTTCTGTGTGGAGGTGGAGGGTGGGGGTGTGGCCTTGACCAACTTTGCTCGTTTGAAAGCCATGATGTCTCTCTCTCTCATTTTGCCAAATTCTCTGGGTGGGCAAAGCAGAGAAAGGGGAGGTAACCTTGCTCCGTATGACCTCATAAGGAGAAGATTCCAGATCAGCCCATCTGAGCTTTCATTTTCTCAAAGGCAGAGCAGGATACCCAGGGCTCGGTTTACACCTATCACCATTTCTAGCCACTGGGGGACCATAGGCAGGCTGGGGGAACTCATATTAATGTTAAAAAACCTCATAAAGTGAAATTTTCATGCCATGGGACCTTTAAGCTTCACATCTCTGTAAAGCGACAAAGGTATTACAGGAGCGATCGGTGAACTGCCTCTCTCCAGTCTAGTGTGACACACACACAACTCTCCTACCGTCAACTCGATGACTTTTGCAGATCAACTGTGTCCCAGTAGACATGTGCACGTGTATTATCGAACACATGGCTCCATATAATGTGGATGGATGGCTCAATGAATGAAGCAGCAGACAGAAAAATGAGGCCTCTTTAAATTGTTTCTGACAAGAAGTTATTAGTGTTAAGTTGAAATGAAGTCTCATCAGTTCCACATGAATCAAAATGAGTGTCTCAATTAACAGGCTGCAGCGTAAAGTACAGCGTAAGCGAAGGGATGCGTACCAACGCAGACTGTACCAACAGACCCCCTAAGAATTATTCCTGGGGAATGAAATAGAGAAAACATGAGTACAGGGAGTGAACTGCCAGCAGACATTAAACCTGCACGTCGCAATGCAAATCATTCCACGGGACAATATATGACTGGAAAGAGGCGCAGAAACTCAAAAGAACGATGGGGGGAAAAAAATAAAGAATGAGGTTAATAACGAAAGAGGATGTGGAAGTGAAGAGGGTGCAGATGTGGGGGCGGGGGTGGAGTGGGGATGATCCAATCTAAAAACCATATCTTCATTTTTCTTCCTTCTCCATATCCTCTTTCATTATGCACGCTATGTCCCTCCAGACCACACACACACACAAAACTGAGGCACACTGTAATAAAATGTAACAGCTGTGTAAAATGTCAGGCTGGCCTTTTCCTCAGATATACGGTTTGAACCAATCCAAACTTTACCCTTTCTCCCCTTCACCAGAAAGAAAAGAGGAGGAGAAGGGCGAGGAGAGCAAGGATCTACAGGACTTTAGGGATGGAGGGGATGGGGGGGGAGGAGGAGAGGACGGGGCGAAGGGCTCCGGGGAATACGAGACAACAAAGGCAAAAAAGAGCCGGAGACATGCTGAGGAGGACGCAGACAGCGGAGCAGCTGAGAGAGAAGGCACTGCAAGTACTGCGACGTGAGGGGAAGAAAGACGGAGAAAGACAAGAGCGAAGAAAAGTTAGGGAAATAATCCCTAATGTCAGAAAGGAATATTAACAGTGGGAGATTTCAAAGTGCACTACGATAGGAAGTGTCACAAAAACAACAAAAAACCACAACATGATAAGATGTGAAGATGTGGGACTGTGTTAAAAAAAAAAAAGACATATCTGTGCTATGTACTAATTAACATTGGCACACACAAATAAACATGCTCAGAGTTTGTTCCACTTTAAAATATGGCTCCAGGCGTGTTCAATCTGTTGAAGTAAAGCGCTGGTATGTTGTTAGACTGTAACAGTGATTATTGACTCTCTTTGTTGTTCAAATGTAACACTTCTCTAACACTGGTGTGTAGTGTTGATAGAGTGCCATTTGTTAACGAAACAGGTGTCGCTTCCATATTCACTCTGTGGGGGGGATATAATGACTCACTTAAGCAGTTGTTGTTTACCTTATCCTCCATCTTGTCAGTCAAAAAGTGTCGATCTCCGAATGCGAATGAACCGACTCCATAGGAGGAAATGTCATTCTTACATGAGGCTCCTTTTTTCAACTACAAGGTCAATATTGTTTTTCACTAACGACAAAACAACGAATGATCCGTGCATTTATATAGAACTAAGCTTTAGGAGCTTTCCATCTTTACTCTCCTCCTTACGTTGCACTCAGAGATCGACTATTTTTGACTGGCTGGAGGGTAGCACCTGGGAAACAACAACAACTGCTAAAGTAAGTCGTTCAAAACCTTTCTTTTTAGTAAACTCTGTGTACACAACATTTTTTCTCAATGCTGGCGTTCATGTGTAGAGGCGCTGGTGGTACTTGGAGCAAAGTTTTCATGTCGTGTCGTGTCTTAGTGTTTTAAAAATAGTGATTTTGATGCTATCATAGTAGTGCCCCTAGCACTCTCATTCAAAAGGCCATTTGACCGAAAAAACAAAGATACAGTAAATCTTAAAAGTGGCGCTTCCGTCCTAATTATGCTTTTAAACGAAAGTCTGACTCGGGTACAGTCACAAAAAGACCCTAGGTTGCATTTTGGCGAAAGTTACGCTTTAAGTAGTACTCCCGGGACACAAACACCTGTTTCCTAGGTGAAAGGCTTTGCGGTTTGACTTAAAGTGCTCATATGATGCTCATTTTCAGGTTCATAATTGTATTTAGAGGTTATATCAGAATAGGTTTAAGTGGTTTAATTTTCAGAAAACACCATATTTTTGTTGTACTGCACATTGCTGCAGCTCCTCTTTTCACCCTGTGCGTTGAGCTCTCTGTTTTAGCTACAGAGTGAGACATCTCACTTCTGTACCATTTGGGAGTCGCATATGCACAGTAAGTACTACTAGCCAATTGCAGATCATGAGGGCGCGCCACGCTAGCAGCTAGGCGAGCATTATAACGTGTGTTACAAAGTGACGCACGGAAGTAAAGGCTGGACTACAACAGAGCTGTTTGGAGCAGTTTGTGAACAGTGTTTTCTGTTGGAGATGGTAAGTCCCTTTAGGGTGGACTTTAAGCTATTTCACTTTGTAAACCTATAACGTGCACAAAAAAGATATATAACACAATAAACAGTCCTTCCAGAAAAATGCTTTTTTTTTGTGATTATTGCGGGCAAAAATCCTTGATTATGCGACACGTTTTCTTAAAGAATGCGATGGAATATGCGGGATATTTATGCAATTTTATGCGATGAAATTGCGGGAACTTGCAAAAACTGCGGTTTGATGAAAAAGAGAAAAAAAGTGATTCCCCAACGCCCTGCTTTTCGACGATGTTCACATAATTACGTCACTTCATAACGTTCCCATGGCAACAGGGGAAAATGGCTGCTCTTGTGTGAAGTAAACGCAACATTTTTCAACTTTCTGTTAAGATATATGTGACTTTTTTGCAACGAAAATGCGGGGATTATGAAATCGTGCAAGCCCCGCATATTTTGCGCGGAAATCGGAAATGCGGCCCCCGCATAAATATGCGGACTTTGGCTGATTATGCATTGAGTTATGCGATCGCATAATCACGTCTTTCTGGAGGGACTGAATTAAGGAAAGGGCAAAAGCCAAAAAGCATAATATCTGCACTTTAAAAACAATCATCAGGAGGAGGTTTGGTGTCAGGAAACAGCAGCTAATTAACACCAGGTGTGCCGGCTGATTGCATCAATTAGGCCGATGATGTCACAGGCCCACGAAACTTGTATGGTAGAACAACACATTTTTCTTCCAACATACATATTGTATATGCCATAATGTACCGTGGTGGTGTAATGCACAGAACAACCTCTATCGGGGCCCCTAGCAGGAAGTCACAGTCGTACTATAGTGTCTAAAGTTTTTGGCACGTCGATCCCATTCACTCGTTATCTCTGCATTGAAGATCACCCTGTGTATCCTCGGGCTGAGGCTCATTAAAGGGTCAGAGGTGCGCAGACTGCGGCTCCTCCCTGTCGCTTCTCAGTTTGAAGCATCCTTAATGATGGCAGAAGATTTTAACATTCAGAGGAGTGCGTGAGGAGGGTGGTAGGTAAGACACACTTTAGCCAAACAGAATGTGTCCAGCCAAACACAGATTTTCAATCTTTGGGCCATATTTTAATTGCAAGCCGCTACAACTGCAAAGTGGTAGGCAGTGGTGGAAGAAGTTCAGATCCCCTACTAAACTAAAAGTACAAATACCAATACTCTGTTACAAGTATAGGTCCTGCATTGGAAATGTTACTTAAGTAGAAGTTTGGAGAAAAATGTAGTTAAACTATTACTTATTAGTAAAGAAAAAAATCTCACCATTTTAGAAAGTGTAAAGGATCCAAACAGCTGTGTGTTTAATGGTCTAATCATCTCAGCTGGACTTGTAGGCCATTACATTGTTGGCTAATTTCATTTATAATAAAACATCAGATTTTATAAACTACATGTGTTTTGTGTGCATAAATCTTAATGTGTAAAGTAACTAAAAGCTGTCAGATGAATGCAGTGGAGTAAAAAGTACAATATTCCTCTCTGAAATGTAGCGGAGTAGAAGTAGAAAGTGTGCACAGACATAGTCTCCAAGCAATATTTTGGTTTGTGTATGTTCAGGATCGCAAAGTGCAAGCAGGCTCAGTGCCTTCGGTTGCCAACAACAACAAAGGTGACAGGACCGTCACACTGATCTCATAAAGTGCCCTATGTATGACACGCCAATTCATATGCCATTTTGGCGTGTTATCAAGACGCATAATCGCTTTTTAGCGTGTTTATCAACGCCGTTCGGCAGCCATTGACCTACATTACGTGTGAATTTTCGCCGTAGCGAGTAGTATGAAGGGACGTAAGTCCGCGGATGGGTAAAACACAGGACTTTCACCCAGGAGAGCTGGGATCACATCCCGCGTGTGGCTTTTTTCAGCATTTATTTATTTTTTTTATATATATATTTTTTTTAAGCCTTCCCCAATGTTTCTTTCCTAAACCCAACCGTTTATTGTTTTCCTAAGCATGTGACGTTGGTCACCAATGTGGTTTTGTCGTTTTTGTGTCTTTTTTTTGTGTTACTAAAGTCTTTCCCAATGTTCTCTTCCTAAACCCAACCTTTTTTGTTTTTTACACCCGTGTGATGTTGTTCTCGCGATAGTACGGCACGATCTCGCGATGCATGTTTACATCCGCTGTATACAGCGTAGACATACACGTGGATAGCTCAAAATGCGTACAGTTAAACACGCCATTTGGTTTTAGGAAAGTGGCGTGTATGTTTTTACGCAAAGTCATGATGCCAATGCTTGGACTGTAGATATATAACAGTTTGTTCTATATCTGTGGATAGGACCTTCAGACTTCTTCTTGTGTTGCCAACCGTGCCATGCTGCTTGGCAACCACTCAACAGGTGACACTCCATGACATGAAATTACCATGACAGCAGGCTGTGCAATTAAGCTTTTCATTTTTGATGGAGTTCATTCATGAAGTGTTTATTGTCAGCTGTCCCATGTGGAGGTGATGATAACGCGCCTGTATTTAAACACCTGAAGGGTGGGACTTCTGTAAGCATATTACAGGGAACACACATGCCTGCACTGACGCACGCACACACACACACACACACACACACACACACACACACACACACACACACACACATGGACACAGACAGACATGCACACACACATACACGGACATAAACACACGGACACACACATGTATTCCCGCACTCACACACACGGACACAGACACAGACACACACACACACACACACACACACAGGGACACACACACACATATACACGGACATAAACACACGGACACACGTGCACTCCCGCACTCACACACACGGACACAGACACAGACACACACACACACGGGCACACCCAATCACACACACGCAAACACACCCAATCACGCACACGCACGCACGCACTCACGCACAAGCACACACACACACACACACACACACACACAGTCACACAGGCACAGCACTGGAGGGGGAAGTTACACACCCACAACCACACACACACGCACACACACACACACACACACACACACACACACACACACACACAAACACACACAAATGAAGGTGGTTGGTGGTTTTCCGGGCTTCATGCATGAACACAAAGCATTTCCATCAGGTCACCGCCAGCACGGGTGCAGAGAGCCATGGATTTGACTAAAGCTTAACACACTGCTCATCACCAGGGCCAGCTTTACTGGTCAGGTTGTCCATCCTGTCTTTAGTTAACACAACAATCTCCACTCAAGGTTCACTTACTGGCTTGTTCTGGAGCTTTTGATCATGTCAAATTGTTGTCATTAGCAAACTGAGTAAAGGAGCTTAGAGTTAGATCAGCTTGGACTCGCAGTGTCTAATGAAAAGAAAATGCATTATTACATTGACCTCTGTCAAATTGTGAAAGAAAATAAAACAATCTTATTTTATAATTAGTTTCTTGTGACTCTAATACTAAATTGATGAAGTAGCCCTTTAATAGAGCATAATAGAGTTTGTTCTAAAAAGTACGATCTACAAACTAACTAGAAGAGTTAGATTGAGTACAATCTTTGAAATTGGTCCACTATTAGGCGTGAACGCAGATGTGCATCGTCAGTTTAGTCCACTAAAAGTTCTGCTTTTGCCGCTGACAGAATCAGATTATTATTCTAAGAGTCTGACAACATTATGGAAAGGATCCCTTCAGAGATAAAAACCTCTTAAGACCTTTCTGTTTAACCAGAAACAGCTCTGAAGTCGCTAGCGCTAAACCCACCAGACTCCATTTAAAAAAATAATACTTTAAGCGTGTATAGAGCTAACATCTTTTCACATGTAAATCTGTAAACTATGTGTTTATTTCAACCACAGCTAGAGTTGTGATGGTTGGGAAAGTGGAGAGATGACCCAAAACGGCTTTCCATGGTTTTAATTTGTTTCTGTCGTCTTTGAATGAAGTGTATTTTACGATGCTAAAATTACTGTTTATTTACATGGAGTCTGGTGGCTTTAGCGAACGCAATTTCTTTTATGTTTTTATGTTTAAAAAAAGGATCTTACTCTTTAACAGAAAGGTCAACCTCCTTAGAAATCCTTTCCATAATGTTGTCAGACACACACAATATTAATCTGAGCCTGTCAGCGGCAAAACAAGCTTTTGTGAAGTTAAATACAAGCTGCACAATTGCCCTATTAACTTAAATTGTAGCTTATTTCCCCGCTGCCGACTGCAGCGATCTCGCTTAATACTGGACCAGTGTTTGAGTGATTGCTGTTCCCATCGGTCACTTAGACAGAGAAACATAGGAAAGGTTTGAAGGTTGAAAAAAACGGTAGTTACCCTTTAATGCATTTCAAATCTCCGTCATATCAAAAACTGTTTAGTGAAGCTGTTTATATATATAAAGTATAAATTATAAAAAATACTCAGTGTATGCATTGTAATGCATTCCAGGAATAAAACATGAATCTCTAAATAAAAATGCAAAAGAAAAAAAAAACGCACATACACAAACATGCACTGAACTCTATTAATGTGTCCTAAAATGCTATATTCACCAGACGCTGCAGCAGTGCTGCTGGGAAACAATGGCCGCCCCAGCAACAGATTGTGCACATCAACAGGTCACCTTCCTCGGAAAAGATAAAAAATGAACCAAAGAATAAAATCATCTGAGCAATTACTGCAGCCCTGCACCGCTGCCTGTGTGTTTGTTTCTCTGTGTGTGTTTTCAGCTGGGAGGCACACCAATCCATACATAAAGTGTTCTTTTCCTCCACACTCACCACACAGGTCAAATGGATCTAATAAATCATAACTAGAAGGAATGAATTGGGTGTTTGTTTTTTTCCTCACAGGGCTTTTGTCTGGTTTATTTAGGTGTATGAAGTAAAGATAAGGAAGCCATCAGTCTCCCTATTCCAGCTGCACAGCTCAATTTGTTGGCAATGAAAGAGAAAAAGCGGAATGACGGAGAGAGAAAGAGGAGCGCAGAGAAGTGGCTGAAGAGGTGTTTTTGTCCATCGGCCTTTCTTATTCTCTCTGATGCCCCCCCTTCTATCTTTGTCTTCACTCTCCCTTCCCTTCTGATTTTCCTTTTCTGCCAGCCCTTCTCTACAGCTTTTCATTTTCATCCCGTTTTGTCTCTTCCCTTCAATTCTTAGTGAGCAGTATATCTGCTTCAACCTTAAAAAGTTGGGCTTCAACCAAAGAGATCTGTGAAGATTTGTACTCAAGGCTGAATGACTTGACTTCATGGACGTCCAGCGACAAGAAATAGGACAGACAATGGAGAAAAAAAAAAACAGAAAGAAATATACTTTGTTGGTGTTCTGATAGTCAGAGTCTGAGCTGTCACAGTCATATCCAAGCTACAGCTAATTTCTACATTGTCTGGTTCCAGCAGGGCACAGTAAAACACAGTTTTTGGGGCGTTTTCACACCTATAGTTGGCCTGCTATGGTCCGAATCAGTTGACTGAGTATGATTTTGTAAACTCTGAGCCTTTTCCCTTGGTTTTGGTTTCTTTTCACACAGAGGAAAATACAAGCAAGCCAAAATGCGTCAACACAAATCACGCAAGAACGTTCACTCTGCTTATTGGTCGGATGTGTCTGGGGGCGGGAGCAAGAAAGTAAATACAGGAAGAAGGTCCTGTGTTCTGGACTAGTGCATATTTATTCCATCCCCATGGTCAAAACAGCTCATTTTGTTGAAATAATTTTCCATTCGTTGTTTCGCGAGCTACGTTTCTCCTTCTGCTCTACTCAGCGAGACTTGGCTTCGCTCTGCCGCCGTCTGTTTCTGATTTTAGCAGCGGCGGGTTTTACCACGGAGATGCGAGTGACTTGATGGCAGTATCTTTCTGTGAGAGTAACATTGCAAGCTGCGAGAGTTTGCATGGCGTTAAGCTCAAACTCGCAGAGTACAGCTGGTATAGGGCTGAAAGATTTGGGGGCAAAAAAAATGGAATTGCGATTTTTCTGCAATTTTTTTTTACTATAGTTTAAGTTCAATATTCACTGTGTAACAGATCAAACATGTAATTGAGCATTATAACATGAGAGACCATCAAAACTGCTCTATATTCCTATGCCGGGGTTGGAACATGGATTTGAACGGCCATCAATAAGTGTTTTTCGTCTTGTGATATGTATACAAGAATAAAAAAAGAGGAATAAAGAATGTGAACTCAAATGCTACACCAAACATTCAACTAAATATTTCACATTTAATTAATCGCGGTCTTCACGATTAGCTAATCGCATTCTTTGCAATCGCGATTTCGATTTCAAAACCATTAATTGTTCAGTCCGAATCTGGTAGTTGAGTTGGCTGGAGTTTGGATCACGTTCTCACCACAAATGAAGCGTACCAAAGCGTACCAAAGCGTACCAGAGCGTACCAGAGCTCGTTGGTCTCGGTCCGGTTGTTTAGGTCCACACCCGAGTGTAATTGCTGCATTCACACCGGCCCAAACGAACCGCACCAAGGGGGTAAATGCTCCAGGGTTGACTCAACCAAACTAAACAAGGCAGGTATGAAAACGCACTTGATGATACAAGTCTGGCTTCATTTGAATCCAAGCTGCAACTAGTAGCCATGACTACACACCTGTACCTCTCAAAGATTGGACAGAACAATATTTAAATCATAATAATAACTAAAGGTTAGGAGTCAAACGTTGCTCTGTAATTATGTTGGCACTCAACCCCCACCTATTGATCCCATCAGCGACTCGTCTCTGTCACAAAAAGAGAAATCTTCGGCGTGAGCTGACTTTTTCCTGCTGCCAGATAAGCTGCTCTTGATCAGCTGCATACAGCAGAGGCTCTTATCCAACCCATTACTGCAATACTTGTTGTTTATAGCTTTACCTCCACTTTAACGACATCTCTCCTCGCTGAACTGAAATTGTCGGGATGACTGACAGCGACTCAAGAAAACGCATCCAGGCAACTATCTGCCTGACATTATCAGTGTTTTCCTTTCCGCTCGACAACGCATAAAACGTCCCTGTGTCATTCCTTGTTGTCTGACATTTCTGACAGCTACATTGACTGATTGAGCATGAAAACTACCATTTTCTAACATGTCATTTGGAAGAAAAGAAGAAAAAAAAATGATGGCACTTGATTGTCAGATGGGGAATATTCTTTTCACTATTCCAAATAATTTGTATGTTTATCATCCATTATATACCGAAGACAAAGTTGTCAACAACTAGAGATTTACTAGATACAAATTCCTGCCCAATTTTGAAACAAGTCCCACATGCAACAGATCTGCTTCTCTGAAAACTCAGCAACAAATATAATTAGGGGAATGTGGGATATCACATATAACACACAGTGAGAAAAATGATATTAGTGCTGTCAAAATAAAGGTGATAATAACGACTTTAAACACAAATTCCTTTTAACGCCACTAATTTGTTTTACGCGCGATTAACGCACATGCGTTCTGGGATTTGGGCCTCGGGCACATCATTATTATTATTATTATTAGCACATTATTTTTACCCACTGGGGGAACCTGAACTTGGGTCGCATGCTTTGACTGTTATGAATACAGAGAGACATTCCCTCGACGCAAGTAGCTCTGTTTTGGTCTCCACCGACTCCCGCCGCATTAGCTGCTGAATGCTCCACTGTGCTCACCAGCTATTCTCTCACTGTGTCTGTGTACTGTGCTGTGTGCTGCTGAGCAGGTGGAGTACAGTGGCTTTATCAGACCATTTTTACTGCTGCTGCTGCTGCTGCTGCAGAGAGCAGGCTGTAAAATCTAAACAGTGAGCTATTAGGAAGTTAGAAAGCTTAGAGCTGAGGGAGACTGCAGAAATGTGGGTTTGCCACTACCAACAACTCCTTTCATATTACACACAGTCATTTGACCCATTGTTAACCAAACATATTGAATAGCGGAGCTTTGGGGATTTGAGGTGCTTTTCAGCCTTGCTGGTGTTGATCAGTCCGTCACTTTGGTCCAGACTGAAACATCCCAACAACTATTGGATGGGATGCAATGGAATTGTGTACATTTATGGTTCTCAAAAGATGATTCCTTCTGAATTTGGTGCTACTCAAACTTTTCATCAGCTCAAATTTTACAGGTATGGCAAGTGATGTTAATCCAATACGCTTGTTTTGTCAAATTCAGTGAATATCTCCTCATGGTAACCTAGCTCTCTATTTTCTGTGTGTTTTAAAAAAAGATTCCTGTGTAAATGGAAAGCCGCAAAACACTATTCCAGCCAATCAGCAACAGGCAGACACAGTTAATGGTAGGGGAGGGAGGGGGGGGGGCAGCATTTGAATATGCCGGCCAGTTGTTATCTGTCTGTGAATCTGGGGAGCGGGGGATGGGGGAGTTGTATTTCAATCAGGAGAGACTCCGTTGCAGATATGCAAACATTTATTACTAAACTATAACCAAGTAGGTACAATCAATTATTTGGAGATTAGTCTCCATTGTAAAGGGGTATCTATACAAATCTAATGTGTAGGAAAACCAAACACATCCCCCAATGGAAACTAGACACTGGTGGTGGTGAGAAGAATCCGAAGACTGAACACGAGCCGCCAGCCGGGAGAAGACCGAGAACACAGTTGAAAAGGCCCGGAGGTGGAAGGGGAGGAGGAAACTCTACAGACTCCACGTTGAGAATTTGTTGTCGTCCCCTGTTCACCTCTTCATGATTTAGTGTTTAATCCCTCGGTCCATATAGACTGGTAATTGTCTTATAAAGCACTGTTCGTGGGTGCACAACTGAAGGTGTGTAGATGGGAGCCGACCCCAGTGAATCAAAAACAACCTTGTGCCATCTGAAAACTTACCTTACATGCATTGTGATGTTTTTAGATGAAAACCTCCCATTTGTCAGAAGTATTGGAAATCATTTCTTGTGGACACGGTGCCTATACCAGGCGCAGCAGATACAAATCCTTTCATATGTTAAGTACAATGAATGTGACAACGGCGGTACTACATGTCATCACATTTGTTCAGAGTGCATTATCTGTTCATATCCAAATAATACATGTGATCTGTCTGTGCCACTGTCCACTTAGGAATGTTTCTGATATGTGATGATGCTAACATTTCATCAATATTTTGTGTCCACATTTTCAACTCTGTATGTTACTGCTGCACAGCTGCCACATATCTACAAATCCTTCCATGGTGTGCCATTTCTTGAGTTTGGATGAACAGCTGGTCAGATGTGACTGCTTATGTACACCATCAGGGACATTTTCAGAAAGCAGGTGGTTGACGCTCCACCAAGCACTGCTTGACTACCTTGTGAAAACAGTGAGTATGGAAATGAAGTATGACGTGTGTCAAACTCTCCCAGTGTCTTTATCTTTACTTCCTTAATGGGCACAGTTGTGCTTTCAGACATCTAATCCATTTGGAGGAAACACACTGCATTTGCTGCTTAACTATGTTCCTGAGCTATTGGTAGAAAGTCCAGAACACAACCAACCGTATCTAAGGTTATACTGATACATGATGCCATCATGTAGATGGTGCGCGTACTAACCACAGTATGTCATTGCATCCCATAGTCCTTTAATTGTACTTACATTTACTTGCAAACGTCACAAAATTTCAAACAGGCTTATTTATGTGAAGAGGGGTTTATTTAGCTAATGTGAGACAGCTGGGCATTCATTATCTAGATTTTTTTATTAAAAAGACATTGGCTTTGGTGGTCCAAATGGGCCAAAGTCATGTGTTCTAACTCGAATACCTCATGTTAATTATGCTGCTTCTTGACTAAAAGAGGAAAGAAAACCTGTCTTGGTGGACTGTTGGAAAAGCATGAGTGTGACTGAACAAAAATGGTGGGTGGGTTTTCTTTCAAAATGTCTCTTTCTGTCTTCTCCCTGCAGCAATCATTGGTTCCTGACTACACACACACACACACACACACAGACACACAAAGGTTTTTAATATTCCACACATATCTCACAAAAACTTTGTGAAGCAGGAAATGATATTTCTCACCAGCAGTGTGATTTAAGTGGGGTTGATTCTGTGCATGTCCTTCAAGGTTTAAGCTAATCACAAGGCTGCTGCTTTCCCCTCCGCCTTCTTCTACTCTGCCAGATGGGAAACAATGACTTAGTGAGCACACAGGCCTCTGCATTGGAATCAGAAGTAGATGGAAAGAGAGGCTCCTCTGTATCAATGACAGCATTGGTTGTTTCAAACATCTTAAAATGAGTCTTCAAAGTCTGAACAGGATTCATCTTCCTGCTGCATTTTAATGTTGGTGATTACTCTTCTTTTGCATCAGTGACTCAACATTCAAGTCTTGTCTTCTTCAACCAGAACAATGATCTTTCATTGAACTGAGCCAAGTGCTTTCAAATTGTTGTCATTGGGTTCACCTGATACATTTATGTCAAGAATTGCACCCCTTCTTTTCAAAGTAACAACTTAGTTGGAATAGCAGCTTTCCTGCCACCCAAAAACACTTTCTTACCCATACACTGTCATTACAAACAAAGCAGCTGTAAAATGAGGAATAAGCAAGTGTCACAAACACTGAGACAGGATTCTGTATTGTCACGATTTGAGCCATAAGCCCCAACAGAATTTTTTTCAGAAGGGCCATAAATTATCAGTACGTTTTTGGTGTGCCAGTTACGTATGTGGGGAGTTATGTATGTAGCAGATAGAGTGGCTCCGCCGGAGAAGGTGTCTAATTCTAATGCTCATAGGCCAAGGTATCCCGACTTTTAGTCCCCAGTTTGGGTCAAGCCAGAAAACACTGGATCCTACATTTCGCGCAGCTCCATGGCATCTTTTGTATCTTTGGAGAAACTGTCGGAAAAACGCTAAAAAGAAACACTGTCCATTTCTACGATTCATTGAACCGAGGCAGGGAAAATTGGGAAAACAAGAGTTATCTCGAGACACTTTACAGATAGAGTAGGTCTAGACCACACTCAGGGCGTAACAGGGCACTGTAGGGCGTTGCAGGGCATAGTAGGACGTAGCAGGGTGCCGTCAAAAGACAAGTTCTTTGATAGAGATCGGGGAGGCAGCGGGATGCAACAGGTGGAGATGATGACCAAGATTGTCACTCTGCTTGTGTGGCCATTCTGAAAAAGGTATAAAGTATTTTGCCCTCAGATTTGGTTGAACTAACCATTGTATAATCCTACATCATTTGACACAGACTGAGGCGTTGAGCTAGCCTGACAAGCCAGACCCACATCAAGATGTTGGGTCTGGGAACTCACCATTGACGGAGCTCGATCCGTGGGGCGGGATAAACGGCTGTCTTTCAAATTCCCTCTGCACGTAATAGGATAGCGCTACAACCAGGCAGAGCAACGAAGAAGGTAGCGGAGCTAGTTGATAAATTAAACTTTTGCCGTATCCGGTCGGCAAAACTCCGAACACATCTTCCTTTTTTAAGAATGATTTCTGTGCCGTTCTTTGTTCTTTTATCAAAGAAAAGCTTAACTCCAAGTCTTCCAGAAGTCCACTGTTCCCAGCAGCAGCAGCAGCCGTAAGCCCCGCCCACCAACTCTATACACAATGTGATTGGCCTGACCAAAATTTGGTTTTTGCAGCTTGAAAGTCAACGGAGAGTGCCTAGACCCCCCCACCCTGGCTGCCAAATAAATTTGCTGCCATTAGGGGGAGTCTAGCTTTCTAGGCTAGCGTTGAGCACCACTTTACTGTAACACATGCACTGTACGAGTATTAAAGTCATGACCACCAGCACTGCCTTAGTGCTTGTCACACATTGGCCAAGGACTGGTAGGATTCAGAACCATCCAACACAGATGTGACAGCTCACTGGTCAACAGCAGCAGAGTGCCTGTGGAGAAGGAAAGAGTACTTTGTATGAATACTTTGCCTTCAGGGGAAAAAAAGCTAAAGGAGATTGGATTGTGCTCTACTTTGGGAAACAATCCCCCAGGATTTGACTGTTGGATCCCCAAAGGAGACAGAAAGTCAAGTGTAGAAATGATTCAGTACAGAAGCAGCAGAGACTCCCCAGAGAGCTTCTCAAATACCCTCATAACATCACTGTTAGACTGCTGAAATGTGCAGTTAGGACACTCATGAAGCAATACTGAGGAGACAGCCTATTTATGTGTCTCACAGTGGTTGAAGTACCCCTCCAGATAGATGTTAAACTAAAAATACTCTGCTATGATTAATATTTCATTTAACGTGGTTTCCCCCACGTAAAACTAACTTTTAGGTCTACTGGATCTGGCCTTGACACCCACCCACACACAGCCGCTGATTGTGCTCGGTTGACCGGTGAAAGAGTAGTGTGCATTAAGATGGCTGGAGGAAACATCGGAGAGAATCAGCTACACGTTGGGTTCAGACAGGGGGCCATGCTGTTCAGACAGTGTTACGTGTCCAAATTCCACAATGCATGTTCTTGGGTCTCCGGCAATACACCTGCCATGTGAAGTAGATCAGATGAACAGTTCTCCAGATATGCGAAGGGTACACAAACACACAAAGCAGTCTCCAATTATCGCAGTAGGATGTGAACACTTGCTGCAAAAACAAATGTCCCATACAGGGGCAATAAAGATAACCTTGAACCTCGAATTTGTTTGTGGCATCCCTCCTTGAGTCCACACAGCTGGAGTGTTGTTACAGTGTGGTGTGTTTGCTGCTGAAAAACACACACACACACACACACACACACACACACACACACACACACACACACACACACACACACACACAGTCCAGGAAGCAGTTATTGTTGTGAATAGGGCCAATGTCATCCATCTGTCCTAATATGTGTCCAACTAAAAAACAATTCATAGCCCATCAGTGGGATGGATAGAAACTGTGGGCTGGGGATTGTGTGTGTGTGTGTGTGTGTGTGTGTGTGTGTGTGTGTGTGTGTGTGTGTGTGTGTGTGTGTGTGTGTGTGTGTGCCCTGGTGTCAGGGTTTATGTGTCTGTGTGAGTGTGGGCTGTCAGGGAGTTGGTGGAAAAGCAGAGCTGACAGGGGAAGAGGCCATGATGGCCTTCCAGGCCTAAACTCTTCTGCTTAATGTCAGCCTGCTAATGGTTCCAGTGACAGGTCCTGTCCCTCGTCGCTTCCACCTGTCCCAGCTGGAAAACAAAGACTAACACACCCTTCAGACGTTTCTTTGAGCTGCTCTCACCAATGAAGATCAGGTGGGGCAGGGGAGAAACTTTGCAGAAAACATCTCTGTTTAGACTTAAATCCCCCCTCCACACTGCAGACAATGGTGTTAAGGCTAGCCACTCTGTGTAGGTACAGCTGTATCCTCAGGCTTTTCTGGTTGATACTGAAACAGCTTTTCTGATTGCTTACCAAAAGTCTTTGGAAATACAGTAATGTCGGTTCTCACTGCCTCAGAAAGGCACTTTCGAGAGAGGTATCAACACATAAAAACATTACAGGGATCCACCAGCAGAAGCAGAGTCTACATACTTTCCAACAAAGAATAGATGTCTGATCATGAAAAATTTCCCAAAATTCACAAGTTTAACTCTTCCATTTCATGGATTCATTGTTAGTACATATCTGTCCACTTGTCCCTTCGGTTCACATTAAACCTATCTATCTATATTAAGTCTTGTGCCTTAGTAATCAGCAGTCACCACCTGCACTGCTGAAACCAAGCTGAGCTGAGTGAGTTTGTCAGTCTGGTGTCATGTTTACATCTTGTTTACTGGCAACATGTTTGGTTTGATGCAAAAGAGAAATAGGCAGGTAGACGGTAAGAGCTGTTGCCTGTCGGACTGTGTCTATCTCTTCATGGTTGTACGTACCAGCAAGAAAAATGAAGCTTGATTTGGCCATCACTACAAATCAGTCTCTGCGACCCATGCCCAAAGCTGGATTTATAATTAACAATCTTTCTAAGGGGTTAATGGCAGTGCCTATGTAGACATCTAAGGCGTAGGTAACAATCCTCCCAGCGTCGGAAACAATGTATGTAGTGAACCTTTTTCTTTATTACTTAGATGGCGGTCTTGGTTTTAAAAAAAAAAGGCTCAAGGAATGGCAATTCAGTGTACTTTCAACCCTTTGTTCAACAGAGCGAGTCTTCCAGTGGTCTCAGAAAATAAAGAAAATGTTTCACAAAAGCCTAATGAAGCTTCATTCCACTGCTACTACAAGCATCATAGGCAGACCAAGAACACAGAACTATAGATCCAGGGTAACTCTGACATGAAGTTAAGAGGATGATTAAAGTCTTTTCAAGTTATTTTTCATTGTCTACTGAAATCAAATAAAACCAGCGGAACTATATGCATGATTCATATTTTATGTAATAGTGTTGCACTAAATGCTTGCTCTTTGGGTAATTACTGGAATTGTTGGGTCTTTGTAAATTATAGTGTGGTCTAGTGTGGTCTGGACCTACCCTATCTGTAAAGTGTCTTGAGATAATTCTTGTTATGATTTGATAACTATAAATAAAATTGAATTGAATTGAATAGACTAATGATATTTTAGCCAAACTAGTTCAACGGGATTGACTGGCTCTATGGCTCTTTATAAAGCCATCTCACCTTCATTTACTTCAACTGAGGCGTATAAAAAATGACTCCCAGCTATTGATTCCCCTGAAATGCACTGAGGCCAGAGAGTGCTATGAGAGTTTATGGTTCTCTAGCTGTCTTTCCATAAGTTATAGGTCACTGCTGTTTGATCCTCAGTGTTATTCAGAGTCACAATGACCTAACCGCACACATTGAAGGTCCTAGTCAAATACCATTCAAATCAGCGGTGATGGAGCCAGATCTGTGGCCTTTGTGAAGCTGCCATTTGGGTGGAAAATTTGCAGCCTGACCAGCGGCCAGTGCCCAGGGACTGTCTGCGGTTTCAAACTGAGTTATGAGTTTATTTCATTGGGGCCTTTACAGTCCCTGGAGAAGAGAATAAAGCCCTTGCAGCCACACTGTTGCACTCAAAGAAGCTGTAAATTAGCAGTCATGCAGATACAGGTCTTATTATTTCTGGCAGCTTATTTTTAAGAACGTATCCTAGCACAGGAGGATGGGACAGAGAGTAAGAGATCGTGTTGAACATTTAAATCATCAGTAAATTTACAATTATAGAAAAATCAAAGAAGTAAGAAAGAAAAAGGTAGTGTGCCCTTCCTCTCTCTTAATCCTAGTCCTCAGTCAAAGCTCCTTCAAGCTACTAATCACTGATGCATGAGTAGCATGCATAGCAATCACCCAGCTCCAACTGACAGATGGAAATTTATGACCCGGGAATGGCAAGGGCACATCCAAACAGAGTCGTCTAACACTCCCATTCTTCATTCTTTACCAGCCATTGTCCTTCCTCTGCAGCTCAAACTGCAGCTTAAACAGTGGGAACTGGTGTGCTGGGGTCCTTATAGTGACGGTCATTATGGTATTACCTGCAAATAGTGATGCTAAATAAAGTCAATAATTACACTGTACTTTCTTACATTTGTTTGGTTGTTCTACCTTAGTAATGGTGAATATAATAATATAAAGTTGAATCATTCACTAATGATTCTACTTGTCATTATAGTCACATTACAAGTATTTCTAGTGTCTCCTAAAATACCAATAGTTGCCATATGTACCACAGTAAAAAAATTATTTTAATTTTTGTATTCATATTAGGGGTGACCCCGGATAGTTGAATATTCAATGATTCGATGGAAGGAGCCTGATATGACTGTCAATCTCACAGTCGAATCTTCACAGAGGTGTTATGAAATGAGGATCATGCCATTTTGGCTGTATGGGGGTGCTTAAAGGAACACGCCGACTTATTGGGAATTTAGCTTATTCACCGTAACCCCCAGAGTTAGACAAGTCGATACATACCCTTCTCATCTCCGTGCATGCTGTAATGCTGTCTGACAACTCCAGCGGAATAAGGCCAGCACAGAACATGCAGGTGAATGGTTCCAGCAATCCTACTGCTCCGAATAAGTGACAAAATAACGCCAACATGTTCCTATTTACATGTTGTGATTTATAGAGTCACAGCGTGTACAAAAAACTACATAACATGAGACACAGCCATCTTCTAACAGTAAACAAACCGGGAACTATATTCTCAGGCGGAAGAATAAAGTACTTGGGCGGAGTGATATGCTCACAGCAAGCCTGTCTGAGAATATAGTTCCCGGTTTGTTTACTGTTAGAAGACGGCTGTGTCTCATGTTACGTTGTTTTTTGTACACGCTGTGACTCTACAAATCACAACATGTAAATAGGAACATGTTGGTGTTATTTTGTCACTTTTGTCACAATTCGGAGCAGTAGGCTAGTTGGAACCAGTTACCAACAGGATCTGTGCTAGGCTAAGCTAATGCTGGAGCCGTCAGACAGCGTTACAGCACGCACGGAGATGAGAAGGGTATGTATGGACTTGTCGTACTCTGGGGGTTATGGTGAAAAAGCTAAATTCCCAATAAGTCGGCGTGTTCCTTTAATGTCTGAGTTTACATAGAACCAGGGAGTGATTTTCCAGTGGGGGTTCCCCCTTTCTAGTCTACACTCCTTCCTCTGCTGAATCAATCTTTCTAAAGTGCCTGAACAAACGCAACTGTTCCGCAGCTGGACAACAGTCGTTGGCTCGTGCGCTCCGTTGATTCGCCGATCAGTCGACGATAGGAACGACTTGATGCTTCGGATTGGACTTGTCAACTCTTAGTCGGGGACACCCCTAATTCATATTGCCCAACCCTATATCAACCAAATTAAAAACACAAACAAATTAAATTAGCAAAGACAATACAAATGTGTCAGGTTTGCTAGACTAGTTTAGAAGCCATATGCCTCCATCACGTCAGGGGTTGACATGGTGCATAACATGCATAGTACGGTGCAACTATTAGTACCCCGTTCTTAGAATGAGTTCAGAGGATACACAGAGAAATATGTCCCCCTGTGAACAGTTGGTGCTGGAAATAAGATTCCATAATATCCCCCCTGTTGGGAAGCCCCCGCAATCTTCAGACGTGGACATCCACTTTCATCTTCCCTTTTAGCGTGTGTCAGGAGAAAAGGCAAGATCAATGATCTCCCGTATTGATCAGACACTTCCTGACTGTTTTAAAGCTTCCGGATGAATGGCGTTGACTGTTTAATTGAAACATTTGCTGCGTTTTGAGCGCAGGTCCTGTGGCAGCTGTTGTAAAGGGCCCGCTTTGCATTTTCTCTCTACTTATTGACGTCTTGTCACCCTACAGCAGCATGTTGAATGCAAAGAGGATTACGAAGTTGCAGTGAGGAGGAGGAGACAGAGGAGCGTTACCTGGCTGTTAGAGGCTGCACATCAGCTTAGAGCTTTGATTAGACACATCTACAGTACAGGGCTGAATGGAAGGCTACTAAGCCCGCTAGCTGATCCTCATACAAACCACAGAGGGACACTTCCCTTTGCATTACCAGTCTGGTGGAAACAATAGGAATGGTGCACAGTGGTGGAAAGTTACTAACTACATTTAGTCAAGTACTGTACTTCATTTCAAATGTTGAGGTACTTGTACTTTACTTAAGTCTTTTCTTTTCATGCCACTTTGTACTTCTACTCCGCTACATTTCACTACATTCATCTGACAGCTTTACTTTACACATTAAGATTTGAACACCATTAGACCATTAAACACACAACTGTTCGGATCCTTTGCACTTTCTAAAATGGGAGGATTTGTCTGTATTGATTATTGAAATGTGTACATAAATACAGTACTTGATTAAATGTACTTTAAATGTTACATTCCACCACTGACGACGGTCACAGCTGAGGTGGGTGACTGTGCTGGGCGTATCTTAAAGCATCTTAATGGATAAATAATTAATCTGTTCTTGATAGTCTCTGGTAGTGATGAACCTGCAGATAACTCAAGGGCGTAACTCTGGGTTCAGCCTTGGTGGGATTGAGATCTCCACTTTTGAGCTAAATTTTAAATTTTGAACATCAAACACTTCACTTAATTTCCTGCATTCTGGTGAATTTAATCTGCAACAATTTGTGCCTTTTCTGCATCAAGGAAAGGAAATTATTCTAGGTTTTTGGGGTGGGTTTCACTGGCCAGTTTTGGTTATTAGGGGTTATTTCAGGGATTTATTAGAAGTACTTTTCTTTCTGTTTGTATACATGATGCTGGGCGGGCGCGCCAGCCTCCGTCACACGAATATTCAGCACATTTCCTGGTTGGTCATTCCCTATATAGTTCACTAATAAACACTATATAGGGATTAGCGAGAGAGTGAATGAGGGAACGGTTTCGAACACAATTACAGTTAGATACTAGCTGCTGAACACCGTGGCGTATTTAGCAGCTAAATATATTTTCTTTGTCAGGAGGTGGTGGAGACCAAAAACATAGCTAAAAGAGAGAGAATATTGAAAACAAAACTTATTACAAATCAATGATAATGTTGCTCCATAACTGCTGAATGATTAAATAAGATAATGTTTGCCGTATAAACTGTAAAAGGTGATAATGTGTAAAAAAAAAATCTGTTATTATATGTTTAATTCAGTATATTTCCTGCAAAAGCTGTGGAAGAGGAATTTCGATCATTCAAGTAAAAAGACCACAATGTAAAAAATACCTGTGTCATTGTGAGCCTAACATGAAATTATGTCATGCTGACATGTTACTGTTTTACATGCTGGTGTCACAGATTACTTTGAGTTAATCCCACATACATCCTGGTGTCATAAATACTCACTAATCCACCAAAGGTGTATTGATCCACTGCTAAAAATAATGCCCAGCAAATGATTTATTTCCTGTGTTGGTAACAGTAATACTTCAATACTTTGAAGAGGACTCACACATTAACATTAGTTTTTGCTATTTTATTCCCTTTTAATGTCCTGAAAACCTTTTTCTCAATCAGCTGTTACTGAGAGCAATGTGGTGCTACAGTTTAAGTTATTTTATGATGCTATCACTAGGCTGATTTAAGAATTGAATTGAGGCTGCTGAGGTGTGAAAATGGTGGATCAGGAAATTTTTATTTATTTATTTTATTTTTATGTATTTGTGCTTGTTTTACTGGTGGGAACAAGGTGATGTCAATATTTCCATGCACCAATCACATTTGACACAAAATGCGACGTTACCAGACGAGGAAATCAGATCAAAACACGGCCATTACGTTTTTGAATGTGAAACTCTCAATACATAATAACTAACAATGTTTTGTTCCAAACTTTTGCTTTGATTGTGGCTTATTCAGTCATTAATATGTAATGCAATAGAAACATACTTCAGATTTCAAATCAAGTTTTAAGGGCCTTATATTTTGCAATTAGTTAGAAACAGATGACTCATTATTTTAGTCTGCCACACTCCAACTAATGTCCATCTAGTCTTTCATTATAAATTAATGATCCAGATATGAAAGGAATCTAATGGTTGAAATGATGTCTCTTCTTGCTGATACAAATCAACATTCCTGAACATGAAGAGGATTTTTGGTTGAAATGGCCAATTATCTGGTGAAACTACTCACATTAGTCATTGTCCTTAAACTTAAGTATATGGTTCAGCATGTTGATGTCTTATTGCGAGAAAATTCCCATTTCCCAAATTCTCCCATTCTGTGTGCTAATGGGCAAGTCTGAGCTTAGATGGCCATTATTTGAATTTGAATTTAGTGAAAGGATAGCCCCCAGTATATGTCCAGAGTGTCAGCTGGCTCTGAGCTCATGGAAAAATAGGGGCGGCTGTGGCTCAGGTGGTAGAGCGGTTGCCTACCTGCCAATCGGAAGGTTGGTGGTTCCATCCCTGATGAAGTGTCCCTGGGCAAGACACTGAACCCCAAATTGCTCCTGCTGCTGTGCCATCGGTGTGTGAATGTTATCTGATGAGCAGGTGGCACCTTGTGTGTGAATTCATTCAATTCACACAGTAGTGTATGAATGCTGAATGGTTCCTGAATGGTACGATATAAGTATAAGTGCTTTATTCATAAAGACTAGAAAAGCGCTATATAAATACAAGCTAGCTCCATCAATCAGAGTCTTTGCTGTTACACTTAGGATTGTGGGTAGTGTAGTATTTATCCACAACATCGTAAATAAAACATGTTTTTTCTTAAAACCCGGTTGATTTCATACAGAGTTGTTTCTTCTACAGGAGCAGAAATTTGGTTTCACAGCTCGGGGTCAGTCTAGCTTGGATGGTTTACACATTACCGAAAATAATCAGAATCCTTATGGAGAAAATTAATTGCATTTTTACTTCCAGAACCACACTGTTGAGCTCAATAGCATGATCAGCACTCGGCCCCCCAGCTCTGCACATAGAATGTAAGATGAAGAATATAGAATATGTAAACATGCTGCTAACCTCACTGTGGACCTTAGGAGCCCTGAGCAAAGTCTTCAAAAATAAGTGCACTGAAAGAGAAAAAAATCATAATGCAGGTGATGCTTGCTGGTAATAAAGTGTGCGCAGTGGAGGTGGTAGTAACTCCTGACCCTATTAAATTAATTAAACCCCAGCTTATCATAATGGAGGGATGGAGAGAGAAAAAAAAAACGAGTGTGGTGGAGTCTGGTAGTAGTCCCTCTGAAAGCCTCTCGCTGATGAGGCTGGAGGGTAGGCACACCGAACAAACGCATAACTTATTAAATTAGCGTCGGTCTCCACGGGATGCAAAATAATTGTCCTCCATGTCATTAAATCCAGCCTGCTTTTGGCGGAGCGTCACATTGTTCTTCAGCCAGCCGTGTACCAAGGGTCGACAGCCACTGATATCTCAACGCGCTGGCTTTGTGAGTCTGTCCGTGTGTGTTCATGCATAATGTCTCAACGTTAAGGTGAACACCAAATTAAAGGATACACACTGTGTATTACAACGTGGGTATACTAGTAGTTTTGTCCAGCATTCATTTGAGTACTCACCAAGTTAAATTCTATGTTCAAGGACGCCCAGATAATTCAGTTGGTAGAGCAGGCGCCCATGTATAGGTTTACTCCTCAACGCAGCGGGCCCGGGGTATATTCGGTGGCATTTCTAATTTACCGTTACAGCTCAACGAGATTGCATTTGTAACATATTCCCTCAGCTAAGAATCGCCCACAGAGAATATCGTCAGGAAAAGCCAGCGGATCTATTCACTCTCTAAACGGCGGGGATTGCCCCGCTTCCCAGCGGTGCACACTAATGGGCTTGCCACCAGCAGTTATCAAATTCTCTTTACTGACCACTGACAACCTAGAATCACATTCCAACTTCCTCCACAGCGCTGCCGATGAGGGTCTGGCTTGTGCACACATGCATTCCGGGATGGGAGAAAGCGTCTGGTTCAGTGATTCAAATAGATCTGGTGCTGTGCCATTTGATGGTTGGTGGAGAAACCATCAACACAGGCAATATTTACTCATTTTTTTTACTGGATTTTATTTAACCTTTATGCATTTAGGGAAGTTTCAGTCTTTTACAGGAACATCGTGATCGCATTCGCACAGATCACACCTGGAATGGCCAATGCTAATGGTCACAGACTCGCTTCTCCAACCTTACTAAGGCCACCACTGCCCTATATATAGAATTGTGTATGTGCACATATTTGGTGAGGGGTTTAGGCGTCCTTCCTCAAGAAAGTTTTATGCTTTTCAATTTAATTTAATTTAATTTAATTTTGTGTCTCTTTGTAGGTTTTTGCATCTCTTTGTATTTGTGTTGTATCTCTTTTTGGTCATTTTAGTGTCCTTTGGGGTTGTTTTGGGTCTCTGTGGTCATTTGTGTCTCTTTGTAGTCGGTTTGTGTCTCTTAGTGGTAGTTTTGCATCTCTTTTTCACACCATTTTGGACCATTATTATCTCCATATCTGTCTCTAAAACATTGGAAAAGCTAGAGCAGATCATGAATAAATAACAATCATTAGATCTGAGAAGTCTTTTGGTTACATTCTTTCAGCTTAGGTGCTGCCCAAAACGGCTCGGTTGCTGCACCTGCACCTTGTAATGGGGGGAAAACCCTGGATAGTACCTTCCTACCTATAGCTGTCTGCATAGTTAGATCCATGAACAATAGTGAAAGATAAACGGTAACAAGCGTGGATGAGACAGATGCAACGGTTCAGCTTACTGTAAGTCTACCCAGTGGCACAACTACCCTGTGTCAGAGGGGTATGCAGCGACAATTTTGGCGCCCCCCTCCCCAAAAACAAAAATAGAACTCCTACCTGATGTCATCACTGGTCACATTCTCCACTAAGACATATTGTCAAACAAACATTATGTAATAGATTTTTCATTAGTTTTTCCATATCAATAATATTAAGAAATGAATGTGTTGGTATCAAGTGGCTCCCCCTACACTTCCACCTAATGTTAGACCTACCTGTTTCCTTCCCCTGTCTTTCCTGATCCACCATTCTCACACCTCAGCAGCCTCAATTCAATTCTTAAATCAGCCTAGTGATAGCATCTGATAAGACAACTATTTTGCAGTAAGGTTGTGCTGCTGTTGAAATTACATTCACATTTTGTATTTTAAATATTTCTATGTTTTTCATATTTATTTATTTTTCTTCTTGTCATTTATTGTGCATGCTACCTTATATTTACCAGTTGTTATTTGACCTTAATAAAATTGAGATATGTCATGCATGGGATTGGTACCATAGGGTTTAACCAAAATCTAAATGTAGCTATCAGCAACATTGGTTTGCATTAAGTTAGCAAACACTAGCCTTCAAGTTTGGTAGAAAATCTATGCATGATTCCATGGTAAACCAGAGTTATAGCATTAGTTATGTTTTCCAGATTTATTGTACATGCTACCTTATATTTATCAGTTTTCAGCTCAGCAACCTCAGTTTTGCATATTCTAAGCTAGCCGTAAACCCCCATTTGGCTGCTACATTCCCAGTGTTAGCTAACGCTAGCTAGTCTGTTAACATGAATATTTGGCTACATTCCCAGTGTTAGCAAATGCTAGCTAGTCTGGTAACATGATTATTTGGCTGCTACATTCCCAGTGTTAGCAAACGCTATTGTCTGTTAACATGAATATTTGGCTACATTCCCAGTGTTAGCAAATGCTAGCTAGTCTGTTAACATGAATATTTGCAAGCCTCCAAGCACAGACGTCAAACTTTAAATCCTACCTGTTGCCTTTCACCATCCACTTATTTAACTGCTGTCGCATCCAGAGGCGCGGGAAGTCATTTTCAGCAGAGGGTGCGGGGTGCTGTCGGGGGGGGTGCGCAGAATGACTCTACCTCTGCCCCCCCCACCCCCCACCCTCCATGAAGTACGTTACGGTGCGAACTAAATGGGCACTAAATCACATGCCAATCACTACTGGTCAAAAGATTCCTTTGCAGCAGCCCGGGTTTAAATCCGACCTGCGGCCCTTTGCTGCGTGTCATTCCTTCTCTCTCTCCCCCTTTCCTGTCTATCCACTGTCACTCTCGAATAAAAAATAATAAAAAAAATGATGAATGACTGGTCTAGCTGAGCAGGCATCAAGTATGCCTTTCCAGTTCAATAAACCAAGTACTGTCATCTGACTCACACATCACAAGACAATGTTACAATTAATTAAATCATACCAAAGCGTTGTATGGCTCAAGTCTATGGCGATATAGTATTCACTAAAAATCACCCAAGCAGAAAGCACAATAGTAATTCTCAAACGTGATTGACTGAAGATACAACAATGCCATCACACAACACAGCTGAGTGCAGGTTGCAAAATAACAGTCACTTAGTCAGCTGCTACTTCACAAACTGCAAAAGCCAACATATAGGCTACTGCACTTCACACAGGCCTATAGCAGCATCACAAAATTATGATGCAATACGTCTGATATGCATGGCATTTCAATAAACTAAACAAAATATGTACATTATCTGGTCACAAGGTCACAACAGATTATATTAGCCTAGTCAATTTACAGATGGCATAATAGCTCTTACCTTTAGAAGTTCTAATTTCTTGTCTTTTTCTTTGCAAAGTCGCAGATCAAATCCTCAAAGTCCAGCTCCCTCAGCAGCTCGCTAAACCCTACTACACATGCGCTGCTGTGTGTTGGGAGCACTTTACAGGCAACGCAACAAATGTCTCCGGTGGACAGTGAATATAGAATCCACTCCCGTGGTACCGATTCACCGTTGTGAAGGTGTCGGGTCAGTGCCTCGTTAGTGAGAGAGCGGGTCTTTCTGCCGCCAGCCCCCTTTCGTTCCCCCTCCGAGATGCTGGACATTTAGCCGCCGATTCTGAAAGGCTAATATCCCTCTGGGTATAACTTCCTCCCGGACGGTCTCTGTAATCGGTCCCCGTAGTGCAGGGTCTCCAGAGATTATGGTACCTGAGGGGCCATTACCTGGTTCTGTAATGCTGATGACCGGCCTCATCACTGTCTTTTTCCACAACAACTTCGCTAAAGTTAACGTTAGCCACCGTTAGCTGTGGCTGAGTGTAGCTGGTAGAAGGCAGCGATTCTTCCAAGCTAACGTTGGCTAGCTCCTCGACATCCTCCTCTTCGTCATTCCCAGCTCTTTTTAAAAAGCTATTTATTCGCGGGACATTTTTATAGCTGCCGCTTTCTCTCCGTTTTCCACACTTTCACTCACTGATGCAACCCAATCTGACCGGGGATCAGTTACAAATTAATTCCACTCTTTCAATCTCAACGCGTTCTTAGAAAGCTGATCTTGGATCAGTGCGATGTAAACAACCTGCTCTATGCCCACCCACCTTTGTCTTTAGCCAATCTACACAGTGCATGCGGCCTTCTCCCAATCATTACATTAAACAACTTGTATTTTATTCTGATTGGATAATTATCACCATAATGATTAATGCCCATTGGGTAATACGGGCTTGATCGCAGTTTGCCAACAAGGGGTGCTGCCGCCAACAAGGGGTGCTGCCACCAACAAGGGGTGCTGCCACCAACAGGGGGTGCTGCCGCCAACAAGGGGTGCTGCCGCCAACAAGGGGTGCTGCCACCAACAGGGGGTGCTGCAGCTACCCAAGCACCCCTAGTTCCCGCGCCTATGGTCGCATCCCTTGACATGTCATCTCTTTTTCCCTCTTTCTTTTTCTATTTTAAGCCCCAACAGGTGTTTTGCTTTGCTCTCTTTCCATAGACGGCAACTTACTCGTACGCTTGTACCTGCTCACTAGGCGCTCACGGCGCCCCCCCGCTCCCCCTCCCTCTTCTATGTCAACATTCTATGATGGAATCTTATGAGACAGGGCACCTACTCTAGCCTGTTAGTCCTCTAAAATGTTATATAATAACATTGAGGAAATGCAGAAATGATTTAGAAACGCACTACAGCAGCTAAATATTGAAAATACCAAAAAGAAAATATATATATATATATACTGTATATATATATATATATATTGGTTTTTTTAACGATCGCTTTGGCGCCCCCCATGGTGCTGCGCTATGCGCCGCATATAGTGCATACCCACTTTTTGCGCCACTGAGTCAACCTACTGAGATACAACAGGTCTTACAGATCTCGTTCGGGCAAGATCAACAAAATAAAATAAACCCAGCATAAACACAATATCAGGTATAGCAATATTAGACTTCTCAGAAACTAGGTTGAAATAAATTAAAACAAATTGCTATGCAATAAACCTGTTATCCGGACTACTCCTGTGTTTTCTATGTTGTGGAATATTGAGGCCAAGGAAACTTGTAGATACTAATTTCCAGTAGTGGATCTTAAAGTGTTTACTGCCAAGTTTCATCAGTAGCTTTGTATAATACAGTATATAGCAACTAGGTCTGGGCATGTTTCTTTAATGCTGCTGGAGAAGGGAGTAGGTTCTTGTGGACTCCATCATCACAAAGTGAGGCGTTAATAAAAATAGTTTTGGTATCTGGCAACAGTCGCTGCTGCCACTTGAAGAGAGAAGCGTAGCAGGAAAAGTCGTATTATCTGTAGGGAGTTTGGCTTTGGTGAATTGCTTCGACATGCTAATGCCCTCTTTTCTATATTGGGTCTCTTTCTGTGTCTGACATGATGAGGAGTAATGGCCTTTTAAATGGAAGCGTCCCGCAGTGTTTGCTCAGGGAAAGGAGGCTGCTGGGATCAGACCTGTTTTTAACCGCCGCCTCCCCAGTGCAGATCTGACAAGCATCCCAACCTTTCCCTTCCTAATCGGATAAAAGTCAGCTGAATTCTATACAGCCTGCTTCACATTCTTATAAAACATATTTGTACCAGGGACACTGAATGCTTCCCAGGCCCAGAGCCTGGTCGGGGCCCTGGAACATGGCAAGGAGATGCTACAGGATCCTGAATGGGAATGCTTTTCAGAGCTTCTGATTCTGATCACAAAGCTGCCTGAATGTTCACTCTAAGAAATATCTGTGTATTAGCAGTTGTATATATATATATATATGTATACAGAAATTCTCCATAGAATGTGATTCACAGTTGTATTTTATTTTTTTTTACATTTCAAATCGTAGCATTTGTGTTCCGACACAGAGGGTTTTGGGAGATTAATGATTAATGATGATTAGTGATGTTTTTTACGACGTTTTGAAAGCTTTTTCCCCATTTCCCATTTTCCAACAAAATCAGATATGTATCCATGGAAAAGCAGACATTACCATAATGCAGATAACTTTAGAAAATTAGAGATTTATGTTATTAATGGCTGACAAGGACTATTTTCTGTAAAATGGCAACAAAAATAAATTCTGAATGATCTAGGCATCTAGATTTTGGGTTTATTTTCACAATACTGGGATATTCCTAGAGCAGAACTTTTAAGCTCACAATAGAACACAATTAACACAATTTTTTAATTTATTTTTTGCAATTCTTTTTTCGTGGGTCGGGAGGAAACACTCACTGCAACTACGGCTGGTCAGAACTGCTGTTATAGTGGGTGTCTTTTCTTCATCGACCACAAGGGGCAGCAGAAAGGTCAATACAGCCACAGCCGGTAACAAACAAACCAAAAAAGTAGATATGTATGCTTTATTTACTTTATTTCACTGCTCATCACACATGTGAAGCTAAGAAAGGAAATGTACATGTAAATGTTCAGAAGTTGTTCTTAAAATGTAAAAAAGTTGCTTTTCATAGTGCAATCAACTGGCCAATTCTGTAACATCTGTTGCCTTGGCGACAGGGCATATTGACCACGCTGTAAAAAAATAAATAAACAAAGCTGCAAGTCACTAGTATAAATGCATCAGCTCGCTCTGTTTGCCATGCAAAGGCAGACACTGTCATTTAATAAAATATGAATATATTTAACCTTTATTTAACCAGGTTAGCCGATTGAGAACAAATTCTCATTTGCAACGACGACCTGGCCAAGACAAAGCATACACCTGCAAGACAACGTAGAGTTACACATTAAATACGCAAAATATAAATATACAAAATAAAGTAAAGAGTCTACCAACAATACAAGTCAATTATAGTCAATAAACAGTTTGTGCAACGTGATGTCTAAGTAGTTTGTCAGTGACGCAATACAATACAATAGTCCAAGTAAAAATACTGAGTGTATATACGGTTTGTGTAAATGGAATAGTGCAAAAGAGCATTAAGCAAATATGAAACACACATAATCTATGTCTAAACCTCTTTTTCTTGTCATCAAACCATCTCGCTTTTTGCAGTGCTGTGGAAGGAACAGAAAATGATAACAGCTCTCTCCGGCTAAATGTCAGGACAGAGGGAGAAACACAGGAACACCTACTGGGGTAGAGAGAGAGGGAGAGAGAGAGAGAGGGGGGGACTGTAGGTTGATGAAAAAGGGAATGAATGATGGAATGAAACAGAAAAGAGAGGAGTGATAAAGAATGGCCAGTGTGAGCTGCGGCGACCTATAAATAATAAAGATGGACACGGAGGGGGGTGAGGGGGGGGGAGGACAAGACAATTAAAGCCCCTGACTGATGTGCAGCTCGGCGACAGGACGCCTGGATGTTTCCTTCCAAAGAAACAAACAAGAAGGAGACGAGGAGAGTCTCATGGAGCGTCGGAGGGAGCCGATAATGAGGACTCGCCTGTAAACAATGAAACACTTTATGAATTTGATCGGTGACATACGCAGAGGGGATACAGACACATTCCGTTAATTAGCATGGCTAATTAGCCGCAATGCAACAATAATTAATTTAAAAAGTGATATTTAAATTAATTATTGATTACATTAATTAAGTCAGAGGGGGTAAGAGGGAGTGTGGGGGTAATTAAGATAAATGTTAAATGTGTTGGTAATTAGGTTAGGATTGGAGCGAGGTGATGATGATAATGATGTAAAGACAGGAGGCAAGGGAGGAAGAGGAGCACACTGTCAATCCATCAGCAGGCTGCAAGCAGAATGAGATAGATAGATAGATAGATAGATAGATAGATAGATAGATAGATAGATAGATAGATAGATGGTTTGGTGGGTGGATGGATGGATGGATGGATGGATGGATGGATAGATAGATAGATAAGTGGGAGGTTGGATGTAAAAATAGATAGAGATAGATAGATAGATAGATAGATAGATAGATAGATAGATAGATAGATAGATAGATAGGTGGGTGGTTGGATGTAAAAATAGATAGATAGATAGATAGATAGATAGATAGATAGATAGATAGATAGATAGATAGATAGATAGATAGATAGATAGATGGTTTGGTGGCTGGATGGATGGATGGATGGATGGCTAGATAGATGTTTTGGTGGATGGATGGATGGATGAATGCACGGATGGATGGACGGATAGATAGATAGATAGATAGATAGATATATAGATAGATAGACAGATAGATAGGCAAGGCAAGGCAAGGCAGCTTTATTTGTATAGCACATTTCAGCAACAAGGCAATTCAAAGTGCTTTACATGAAACATGAAACATTAAAAACAGTTAGAAAACAATTAGAAAACAATTAAAAACAATTTCAAAGCATTAAAACAATTAACAACAAGTTAAGATCATTAAAAGACAAGAATAAAATGTACAGTGCAGTATAAGAATTTTAAAGAAAGAGCAGTTAAAAATAGGTTATTTAAAGAAAGGCAACATTAAAAAGATATGTCTTCAGCCTGGATTTAAAAGAACTGAGAGTTGCAGCAGACCTGCAGTTTTCTGGGAGTTTGTTCCAGATATGTGGAGCATAAAAACTGAACGCTGCTTCCCCCTGTTTAGTTCTGACTCTGGGGACAACAAGTAGACCTGTCCCAGACCACCTGAGAGGTCTGGGTGGGTCATAATGTAGTAGCAGATCAAAATGTATTTTGGCCCTAAACCGTTTAGTGATTTGTAAACCAGCAAAAGTATTTTGAAATCAATTATTTGAGGCACGGAAGCCAGTGTAGAGACTTCAGTACTGGTGTGATGTGATCCACTTTCTTGGTCTTAGTGAGGACTCGAGCAGCAGCGTTCTGAATCAGCTGCAGCTGTCTGATTGATTTTTTAGGGAGACCTGTAAAGACACCGTTGCAGTAGTCAAGTCTACTGAAGATAAAAGCATGGAGAAGTTTTTCCAAATCCTGCTGAGACATAAATCCTTTAATCCTTGATATATTTTTAAGGTGATAATAGACTGATTTTGTAATTGTCTTAATGTGATTTTTAAAATTCAATAAGAAAGTTATGGCACATCCAGTCGTTAATTTAGCTAGATCAACACTTATTACGATTATTTATCTATAATCTCATTGTACAAAATATTTAGTGAAAGCACCAATTGTCAACCCTACAATCGTTGCAATATCGATTTTGATGTATTTGGTCAAGAATATTGTGATGTCTGATTTTCCTTTATCGCCCAGCCTATGTCGAATGCAAACCACTTACAGTGCTTTACTTTTCAGAGCTGTATGTAAGAATTGCTCAGAGCAGCTAGATAGATAGATAGATAGATAAATAGATAGATAGATAGATAGATAGATAGATAGATAGATAGATAGATAGATAGATAGATAGATAGATAGATTTTTTCATTAACATTTTCATTAACGGGTTCTTGATATTGTACGAAACGTTCGCACAACAGTTGGTATGATATCCTACCAAATTACGTCGCGACCACCAGCCGGTCATGTGACGACCAGTCATGTGACCGTTAACTTTGGCCCTCTTTCCAGTTAGATTTAGCCGAGAAAAGGTGACTATGAGCCGGGTACAGAGCACCGCGAGGGGACGGTCCTTTCTGGGGGCAGTTGCAGTTGAGTTTAGTCAACAAAAAGTGAGCGTCATGCAGCGATGACAGTTAAGTTTAGACACCATAAGGACTAGTTGAGATTGTAAAAAAGATTGTGGTTTGGGATTATAACTCCTGTCCCGTTAAGTAGCACTCCCGGGACACAAACACACGTTTCCTGTGTGAAAGTCTTCTGTTTCCCTCGGGACACAAACTCTGCTCCTCCACTTTAAAGCTCTGTGTTCTATGATCTCATTCTCGCTCCTATGCAGCAGCAGTCAATGTGGTGCTGACTGTAATAAATACGTGGAATACATACCAATTACAGCGCTTCACTTTTTAGAGCTGTATGTAAGAATGGTTCATGAGAACAGCCTGGAGGGATCGATAGATGGATGGATGGCTAGATGGATGGATGGATGGATGGATGGATAGATAGATAGAGAGACACTTTTTCTTCCGAGATTTCCTGCTGATCAGCTGCGGACTGTGCGCAGTGTTTCCGTGGTGTTCTTTCTAATGAGAGGCTATTGATTGGTCTGCCCCTCTCCCAGCCCTGCTCACCTGCTCTTTGATCAGAGCACTGAATCACTGGTTAACACCGGACCGCTACTGGACGGACACAGACAAGCTGCTGCTGATAATTAGAATGAGAGCAGACACCAGACTTTAGCTCCTGCCTTCTCTCTACGTCAACGACACAAGAAATGTGAAGGGCGTGAGACCACATCTTTGCACGATTAAAGCCTGGCTGCATTAACTGCTCCACATCTCCACAACACAATACAGCTTTATTGTCCACAAGGGTGGAACTTTTTTCCCTTTGGTCCATCTGACACACAAACCACATTACAACAACACCGAGAGTACACATATCCCAAGTAATCAACAATGTACACCGAACAAAATTATTAACGCAACACTTTTGTTTTTGCCCCCATTTTTCATGAGCTGAACTCAAAGATCTAAGACTTTGTTCTACGTACACAAAAGGCCTATTTCTCTCAAATATTGGCCACAAATCTGTCTAAATCTGTGTTAGTGAGCACTTCTCCTTTGCCGAGAAAACCCATCCACCTCACGGGTGTGGCATATCAAGATGCTGATTAGACAGCATGATTATTGCACAGGTGTGCCTTAGGCTGGACACAATAAAAGGCCACTCTAAAATGTGCAGTTTTACTGTAATGGGGGGGTCCAGGGGATGGGTCCGAAAACCAGTCAGCATCAGGTTTTAGGGTTAGAGTTAGGATTTATCTCTCTGTCTCTCTCTCTCTCTCTCTCTCTCTCTCTCTCTCTCTCTCTCGATCGACCTGACTGCAATTCGTCATTGTAACCAATGTGAGTGGGCAAATGCTCACATTCAATGAAGTCTGGCACTTTGGAAAGGTGTTCTCTTCACGGATTAACCCTAATCCTAACCCTTACCCTAACACCAGAGATCCCCCCGGACCCCCCCAATACAGTAAAACTGCACATTTTAGAGTGGCCTTTTATTGTGGCCAGCCTAAGGCACACCTGTGCAATAATCATGCTGTCTAATCAGCGTCTTGATATGTCACACCTGTGAGGTGGATGGATTTTCTTTGATCTCTGAGTTCAGCTCATGAAAAATTGGGGAAAGAACAAAATTGTTGCGTTTATAATTTTGTTGAGTATAGTATTCATGACGTTTCGCTAATGAGATTGTTCCGGTTTCGCCGTGGTCGGAGCCAGAAGCAGAGACGGTATGGACAACATCTGTGTCGTGAAAGGAACTCAAACGCAAAAGTAAGTGTAAAGCATTAAAATGCTGAGACAGTAATACTGTAACATACCTAATTCTCTCAAATGACAGTAACTACTAATCTATAATTTATTAGATTTTGGAAGAAATTTGCCCAACACTGCTAACAGATGACTGTGTTTAATTAAAGGCTAATCAGATACCATAACACACACATGTTGGCTTAAAGGATGAGGATCAAAGTTTATTCTTGACCTTGTTAACATGGTGAAAAAAATCACTAACATTGCCAACGCCAATTAGCAAATCTGACCTAAATGCAGTCAAGCGAGGACACGGACATTAATGCAGATGTAAATGTGTGGTGTTGGAAACTGTTATTAACTGCTGTTAACAGAGAAGGAGTCTTGTAGGTTCAGGTTTATGAGGGATCCTCTGATGGAAATGGAAGGTTTGTCTCGATTCCAAGTGGAAATGAGGAGAGCAGAAGGCGGCTTCACCTCCAAATGTGTTGACAAGCCAAATGATAATGTGATGGAGTGAGAGAGACGGAGAGAGTGCGAGAGAGAGTGTGATCAGATCGGGTGGGAATAGGGAATAGATATGCAAGGTAACTCAATTAAGGGAGGCAATTTCCACCCTCCCCTCTTGCCCTGAAAGAACTAGAGCAAGTGAAGCCACTTACAATGGTGTCAGAGGACAAATGGAGCACAGAGGCAGAACAAAGACGTGTACATTTTAAAGAGAGAGGACACCGAAATACAGCAGAACCTGCATGTTCCGACACACGGAACCATCTTGTTCAATGTCAGGGATTGAGATAGAACCAACAACTTCAAAAAGAATAAGTTAAAGGAGAGAAAATATTTCTGAGATCCTTTTTATTCATCTGGCCTCCTCTGTCATTGAGCTCAGGCTGTTCTCATGAACCATTCATACATACAGTATAGCTACGAAAAGTATTGCATTGTAATCCGTATGTAATTCACATATTTATTACTGCATGCACCACACTAGCTAAGTTTCCATCCACTTGTCAATCGAATTATCTGAAGTTTGGTAAAGAAAACTCATGCGAATAAAGCTGGTGAAAGTGTGTTTCCGTTTAACGGCTTTAAAGCGAATAAAATCCTGTGCGTAATGACGTCACATGCTGTTTTGCGGTCATATTGGTATATCGAAGACATACCAATTTACAAGACGGATAACTACTTAAGGGACACAGTGATTTAACCCAAACCGCAATCTTTTTTCTAAATTTAACTAGTAAACTCAACTCCAACGGCCGTTGTAATGTCCGTCACCTCTCGGTGCTCCGGCTCACAGTCACCTTTTCTCTGCTAAATTTAACTGTAAAGACCGCTAACCTCATGTGACGGGTGATCACGTGACCGGCTGGCAGTCGCCGTAATTTCGTAAAGTATTATATGAATTGTTGCACATACGTTTTAGAAACAATATCATGCGAATACGTTGAGCTCTATTCCCATTCAAGAAACACATGACATGCTTGTGTAGGCGCAGACATTTGGAGGCCTGATGGGGGAAAGGTCCAGGATTCACCAAAAGAGACCATCAGAAATATGACAGCATTAGATGTTCCTTTAAATCATAAATCCCACAAACTGTGGTGGTTTTGGCATAGTGGCCACATTCACAAGAACAATATCCCAACATATGGGTCCAGGTTGTTAGTCGCTTCAAAAACAGGTTACACATTAGATGTTAGGAAGCCTTTGGAAGATCCATGACGTAATGTACATTAAGAGGAGAGCACTTTTGAAAGGCAGGAAGACCCCAGCCAGCCAAGCAGGTAAAGTCAATGTTAGTGTTTTGTGTTTCTAAAGTTAATGTGGTATTGGTATATCTGATAACCCATGTTACCTTTGGTGATGAGGTTAGTCTATATCCATGACGTTTCACTTTTGGGATTGTATCAGGTGCCGCTGGAAATTCTGCCAGATGTCCCTTACCTTCCTCTTTCTTTGTGTTGGCGTTCTGAACTCCGGTGGATTTATGGTTAACTGCTCCTCAGATCTCTGCAGGGTAAATCCAGACAGCTAGCTAGACTATCTGTCCAATCTGAGTTTTCTGTTGCACGACTAAAACAACCTTTGAATGTTCCACCAAACACAAGATTAAAGTGCTCATATTATGCTCATCTTCATGTTCATAATTGTATTTAGAGGTTGTACCAGAATAGGTTTACATGGTTTAAATTTCAAAAATTCTGTTGTACTGCACATTGCTGCAGCTCCTCTTTTCACCCTGTGTGTTGAGCTCTGTGTTTTAGCTACAGAGTGAGACATCTCACTTCTATCCCATCTTTGTTGGGAGTGGCACATGCGCAGTAGCTAGGTGAGGACTACTAGCTAGAAGCTAACGCTGCTAGCGGTTAGCCACCTCGTTCTCAATGGCAAAACACTGCTACAACACTATACAACTACTTACACGTCCCTGTAGGTCTGGCAATGCGAGACTAACAGTTTTCCATTTGGAGCAGGACGGAGTGGAGCTAGATGTCATGTTGCCCCGGGAGTCTGAGAGTGTTAACCTTGTGACACACAACAGTGGGAACAAATGCTATGTTAACCTTATATGTAGTGTTGGCTGTATTTCCATTTTCTTCGTTTAAGTTTTGGTTTTTCTCTTGAGAGCGTTTCAACCCGTTCCGCAAAAAGGCCACAGAATGTAAACACAACCATAATGTAGCATGATGCTAACAGGCTAACTTAGGTGATGGAGGTGACAGATATGAAAACATTTACAACCACATTATAAAATATACTGAAATGATAATTGTACAAACCCGGCAGAAAGGAAGTCATTCTTTGGGTTGGCACCATTTACAGAAACGTTGCTGTTTAAATTTTAAATTTTAAATTTTAAATTTGCTTTTTTATTTGAAAAAAGGTAAATGATCTACCGATATTAGAAGCAATTAATACATTATGTTTTGGTTTATTTAATGTAGTTCAAGTACATTTCACAAATCTTAACCGGTTTCGATTTTCATGCTATCATCATTGGCTCTGTCTGTTTCTTAACCTCTTCGTCTGACACACACACACACACATACACTCATCTAACCCGTCTCCTCTGTCTTGTTGTCTCCTCTAAATAATGATGCAGCTAACTTAAATCTCAGCCAGCGAATCAGAATGAATATTCTGCTGCCTGCCTCACAGATGGAGCCTTTCAGCAGGCCGCTCTATTTATGCGTCAATCCAGCCGTGTCTCACTCACACCATTACTTTCATTCAGGATTATTGCAGAATGTCTGTCGGCTCTAACTGGAGTATATACCTTGCTGAAGTTTCAAACAGAATTTCAAACAATCTAAATGCAGCGCCATGCTGTGAAGGGCTCACTGCACATCACATTCTTTTACAAATTAAGACGGCTTGGGTACGCTGTGATGCACAGCAGTGAGCTGTCTGCACAAAGACACTCACATATGTTTTTTTTTTTTTTTTTTTCAATTCAGTAATTACACTCATTCAATCTCTGGCATTTTCACATCAAAACAATAGAATCATAATCTTTATTAAAGGATCATTCTGGTTTATTACAACCTGGGGACCAACATTTCTGTTTGTTATGACGTCTTAACATCACGATGACATCACTAAAAAGAAGACTGGAGGTTACAAGTTGTAGTTCAGCCTGTTCTCATGAACCATTCGTTCAAAAACCTACGAAAAGTTAAGCACTCTAATTCGGAAGCATTCCACTTTTTTTTTTCTGTATTCACTACAGTGATGGCCGAGCTGCGTTCTTATAGATCTTTTTTTCTAATCTTAACTAGTTGTTTTGGTGCCTGATCTTAACTTTCGTCGTGGCAAAACACTCATTACATCATTTTGTGGACTAAATTTAACCATAACCTCTGCTGAAACAAGTGGCGGCTCGCGGTGCTTTGTACCCGGCTCACAGTCACCTATTTTCGGGAAACTGAACTACCGCTGATAGGTTTGTAGCCAGCGGCAGGAAGCTCTGTAGCGGCTTAAACAAGTAGCAACTGCCACTAGGCGTCATGGAGCTCATAGCCAGCCGGCGTCATGTGACCACCTGGCGTCACGTGACCTCCTTATCTGCTAGGATATCATCATTGGGTGTTTAAAATGTTTCAGTTGTCAAGGCTCAGAAACGCCGGAGTAGTGCGAACGCAAGGCGTAAACGTTGCAAAAGATGTTCGTTTAAACCTCCATCTGGAGCAGGTAGAGGTGTGAACAGATAGTTCATACCGAGAGTGTCAGATGATTACCAAATTGCATAAATCAGGCCGACGATGTCGCAAGCCTAAATACACAGGGCTGGTCTGGTTAAACTGTTTTTCAAAACGGTTTGTTGATCACCTGCCTGCTTTGTGTTTGCCCTTTCCATGTCATTGTGCTGATGTCACTGCGTTCTCAGATCTCAGAAATGAACGTGGTCAGTACACAGTTATTGAACTGATATGAAAAATAAGAGCCCGCTAAACAAAGCGGAATCATCCTTTAAGTTATATATATATATATTTGAGTCTTTCTTCACTCTGACTCACATGCTTGCTGGTCCTTTTGGAATCCACGTTCCAAAAAGAAAAGAAAAAAAAAGCTCAAATTACAGGAGAGGTGAAGCAGGCAACAGTCCTGGGGCCCTCAGAGGGACCTTTGAGGACCCAAAGGCTCTGGGCTGAGTCAGTGGTAATTCATTTTAAAACAACTACTGCAGGCCCAGGCCAAATACAATTAATGACCTGAAACCGCTTTAAAGTGCTCATATTATGTTCATCTTCAGTTCATAATTGTATTTAGAGGTTGTACCAGAATAGGTTAACATGGTTTAATTTTCAAAAAACACCATGTTTTGGTTGTACTGCACATTGCTGCAGCTCCTCTTTTCACCCTGTGTGTTGAGCTCTCTGTTTTAGCTACAGAGTGAGACATCTCACTTCTGTTCCATCTTTGTTGGATAGGCGCACATGTGCAGTACCCCGGTAAGCACTACTAGCCAGTCAGAAGCAGAGCATGAGGGCGCGCCACGCTAGCAGCTAGGCGAGCATTATAACGTGTGTTACAAAGTGATGCACGTTGGTCACGGAAGTAAAGGCTGGACTACAACAGAGCTGTTTGGAGCAGTTTGTGAACAGTGTTTTCTGTTGGAGATGGTGAGTCCCTTTGGGGTGGACTTTGGGCTTTTTCACTTTGTAAACCTATAACATGCACAAAAAAAGATATATAACACAATAAAGGAAAGGGGAAAAGCATAATATGAGCACTTTAAGGGATAAGCTTCCCGATGCAGCGCAATCGAGATAACAAGAAGACGTATTAACAGTAATGCCGGGTGGATCCAAAAACAGGTGAGTGTTGGAGTCAAGACCACCTACACCGAGACCCAGACAAGGCCAAGCCCAGAGTGTATCGAGACAGAGACAAGACTGAGACTTTGAGGGGTTGAGACCGAGTCAAGACCAAGACCAAGACCAGTGCCAGACGGCCAGAGCTTCTTCTCCTGTTTACCCCATTCACTTCTTTGGGAATGCGGGGAGAAGTGATTAACAGTAATGGCGCTTTTCCATTACATGGTACCTACTCGCCTCGACTCTACTCGCCTTACCCACCTCTCTACGAGTTGTTAATCTAGTTGGGACCTACCTCTCTACGACTCTACTCGCCTTACTCTACTCGCCTTACCTACCAGGTACTGCTACCTGTTAGCAGTACCTGGTACCTGCTAACAGGTACTTTTTTTAGTACCTGCTCAGTCGAGGTTCCAAGCGAGCTGAGTCGAGCCGAGAAGGTGACGTGAAACCCTGCAGGCTGCTGATTGGTCGGAAAGAAGCGTCACTGATCACTGCATTGCTAGCGAGAGACAGCATTTTTAAATAGTTTAGCCAGCGGTGTTTTTTTGCTGCCGGAGGCTCCACGCAGAGCTTTCTCCGTAGCATACAAGTGGCCTGATGGTTATACTGGTGCGCTGTTGTGTGCATGTGTGATGTGTGTGTGTGGGGAGCTAGTGAGCGAGGGAGAAGTGAGAGAGTGAGAGAGTGACGGCAATTATCTCCGCAGCGAGTAGCGACTCTAGAGTCATATATATGTGACCACAGTGGGAAATCTGGAGCAGTAAATGTTAACTATCTCTTTGATATCATGTTGTTTACGGAGACGGAGAACCAGGAAATGCGTCGGGGATACGTCAATGGGAAAAGCAAGCTACTAAGCCACGCCCACGGCAGTCGCTATGACAATGAGGCGATTCTAAAATCTGCAATGGAAAACTGACGCACAGCGAGTCGAGGCGAGTAGAGTCGAGTAGAGTCGAGGCGAGGCGAGCAGGTACCATGTAATGGAAAAACGCCATAACTTTCAAATTTCAAATTAGAAATGAGTCAAGTTATTGGTCACTTTTTATCAGTCGATTTTACATACAGCTACAGTAATACACAGGCAATTTAGTGATATCCCTGCAGTTGTGGTATTGACAGGTCTTGAGATAAAATCCAATGTTCTATCTATCCAAGACCGAGACGAGACCGGGTAAAAATGCGGTCGATTCCGAGAGGAGGCCGAATACTACAGCACTGATACAGACCACGTTTTACAGTAATGCCAGCTCGAAACGCCGCTCCCGTGTTTGATCTGAGGCAGGCTGGCTGGCTCGGCCGCGTCTGATTCTGCTGCCTGACGTCCATCTGCGTCCGCGGTGCTCCTTCTCCATTCGTCCGCACTTCTCTCTCCATCTGTCCACTCGCCTCTGTCTGTCTCCTCATCCCTCTCTCTTTCTCTCTCTCCCTCTCTCTCTGACGCCGTGGGAGGCTTGTGTTGGCTTCCCACCGTCTGCCTCTCGCCAGCCGACTGACTGACTGAAGCTCCCACTGCTTGAGTGATGCCACCATGACAGCACCGTTCTGGACACTGTTTGTGTGTGTGTGTGCACGTGTTTGTGCGTGTGCGTGCGTGTTCAGGCATGCAGGGGAGTTATTTGCAAAGTTAGCACATATGTGTCCGCCGCAGCAGCAGCAGCTGAGTCTTTGACAGCGGCTATTGTTGTCGTTGAAAAGCAGCCTCTGTGTTGGTTTCATAAAAAAAAAAAAGAAGCATGTGTCTTTGAGGTGTCACATGCAGTCTGGGAGACGGGGACTGTGAGCGGGGCTAAATGAGTCCAGGTGACAGGCAAGATGCGGGAAAGCAGACCAGCTTTAACGCTGTCGCTCTGCGGCGCCGCGTCCCAGCTCCACAAGCCGGCGGTCAGATGAAGCCATTGTTCCACTTCTTCTGAAAACTTTCACCATTACTATCGTGTGTGTGTCTCTCTCTCTCTCTGCACCGCTTGACGGAAGTGTCCACACGCCGCCCCAACTGTCTGTTGAAACTTCCAGACTTTGAAGAACATGCAGCTACACTCAGGGTTTTGTTTTCCAGGGTGGAGTTCGGCCTGTTCAAGTGTGAATTACCTCGGCTCTCACTCCTCTGTTTTTTTTTTTTTTTTTTTTAAATGCAATTATTTTTCTGACACATTGTCCATTGTGTGCCTTTAACAAATGAGAAGGGAAACAAACACCGGCTTCCTCAACCGTGAGTTCTGATTGCCTCGCTTCGAGTTAACAGGTTATCTAGAAATCACTGGAGGGCACACACGCGCACACACACACACACACACACACACACACACACACACACACACACACACACACACACACACACACACACACACACACACAACAAACACTGGGGGGGAAGCGGAGATTTCCTGAAAATAGAGAGAAGGTAAAGAAATGCTCAGAGCCTCCAATGAGACAGCTCTGCTGTTTACTCCAGTCTGATGATCATCTCTGGTCTGTGAAGTTTATTCATCTTTTCCATCTGAAGTTTGGTTGTGACTATTGGGGCCAAAAATGTATATATATATATATATATATATATATATATATATATATATATATATATATATATATATATATATATATATATATATATAAAAAAATTAAACTCAATTTTGTGTTGTTCTATAATAATACATGATAGCATAAATAAATTTGTATGGCTAAAATGTGATTGGTCAAAGAACCTTGTGATATTCACGATATGTAAGGATTCCCAACTAGATTAACAACTCCCAGCATGCTGGAGCTAAATGCTAACATGCTAACTTGCTCACAATGACAACATTAGCATGATGATGTTTAGTTTGTTAGTTGTTAGTTTAGTTGTTAACATGCTAACATGTGCTAATTACCAACATGGGAGCGTGCCAATATTCCCACAGCCCTATGTTCCAACATTTCTAAGATTATTTTTCAAAATTAGACCCTATGTTCCCACATTTCTTTTTTCATAAATTTGTATCAGATTGTATCCCCCTTAACCCTAACCCTTAACATAGGGATAACCCTAACCCAGAACATAGGGCTTTGGGAACATAGGGCCTAATTTTCAGTGAAAGAAATAAATCTTAGAAATGTGGGAACATAGAGCTGTGGGACCATTGGGCTGTGGGACCAACATAGGGCTGACCCCACCAACATGGGGTAGGGAATGTCATTACTTTTGCAGGTATTAAGGTAGTAAGTCATAAAGCAATTTACATTTTTGACCTGATGATGGCACTAGATTCTAAAGTCAGGGATCACCAAAGTTACATGGCAAACCATCCAATAGTTGTTGAAATATTTCAGTCTGATCCAGAGTGGTGGATCGATGGACCGACTAGCGTTACAATCTCTAAAAATGAAATGAAGCTACATTCCCTTCTTTCTCATAAAGCTGACATCCAGGCACTGCAGATTTCTTGAGAGCCATTGTTTTGCGAGTCACAAGTATGTCTCAAGTCAAGAACAAAAAGTCCAAAATCAATACCAACAAGTCCCAAATCAAGTTCAACGTCTTAAAGTCCTCATTATATGTCCCTACCAAATTGCCAGCAGACCCGTCACGGTCCTTTCAGAGGAAGTTCCCCCACCCTGCCTATGGTCCCCCAGTGGCTAGAAATGGCAATGGGTGTAAACCGAGCCCTGGGTATCCTGCTCTGCCTTTGAGAAAAGGAAAGCTCAGATGGGCCAATCTGGAATCTTCTCCTTATGAGGTCATAAGGAGCAAGGTTACCTCCCCTTTCTCTGCAAGCAAAGTGGCAGTTGGTCAAGGCCACACCCCCCACCCTCCACCTTCCACCCCCCCCTCCCCTCAATAGCTACAGACACAGAAATGGCACATCCTAATTAAAGCTCATTGTGGGACTGGCTCTAGTGGCTGTAATTCTGAATCAAGGCTGAATTTCGGGAAAGACACTTCAGATACAGTATTAGGGGACCACTAAGGTCTATATAAAAGAGACTTCAAATACAGTATTAGGGGACCACTAAGGTCTATATAAAAGAGACTTCAGATACAGTATTAGGGGACCACTAAGGTCTATATAAAAGAGACTTCAGATACAGTATTAGGGGACCACTAAGGCCTATATAAAAGATACTTCAGATACAGTATTAGGGGACCACTAAGGTCTATATAAAAGAGACTTCAGATACAGTATTAGGGGACCACTAAGGCCTATATAAAAAAGACTTCAGATACAGTATTAGGGGACCACTAAGGCCTATATAAAAGAGACTTCAGATACAGTATTAGGGTCTACTAAGGTCTATATAAAAGAGACTTCAGATACAGTATTAGGGGACCACTAAGGTCTATATAAAAGAGACTTCAGATACAGTATTAGGGGACCACTAAGGTCTATATAAAAGAGACTTCAGATACAGTATTAGGGGACCACTAAGGCCTATATAAAAGCATCCAAAAAGCAGCATGTCATAGGACCTTTAAGTTTGGACACCGAAACGACTAGTTAAGATTAGAAGAAAAAAAAGATTGTGGTTTGGTTTAAAACTCCTTTAGTAGTACTCAAACAAAAGTCTGTCATTTTCAAAGCACTGATTTGTCTTTGGTAGTAGGAGCTGTTCCAACATCAGACTTTTACATCACAACTGTGCAGTGTGTAGGACCCCCAGAGAAATGGTAGTTTCCAGTTTGTATATTTAGTAGTCTTCCTTCGCATCTAAATTGACCTGGGTGACACCACAGGAGTGGCCTCCTCCTCTCTGTGTTAATTGATAATGTGCTTGTTAAAGCTGAAAGGAGGAGAGACAGTGCTTGGTTTCAGATTAGACCACGCTCTCTGGTCCCTGTAACTTTATAACACTTGACGATCACACGCTCTTTCTCCTGCTCTAATTATCTTATGGGTGGGATTGCTTTGGGCTGCCTTTTTAGACACTAGTCTCTTTCTATTTTTTTTTTATTTTTTTTTATCTGCCTGCTACAATGTGTGGGAAAACTTTTGATGTGCGAGACAGACATTATTTCTACCCACCAAAAGCAGCAATTACTGGTCGACACGCTTTATTTTTAGCCCTTAAAATGACTTGAGAATAAAGTGTTATGACCAAGGGCGGTTTGCTGCTGTTTCAGTGTGTGTGTGTGTGTGTGTGTGTGTGTGTGTGTGTGTGTGTGTGAGAGAGAGAGAGATGTGCGGTGAGTGCGTGGGGAGTGATGAGAGAGTTATAATCATATGTATGTAGTTAAATCAGTTATTGTTCATGGCTATGAATATGGTTTAAGTGTCAGTCTCAGTCTGGCTATCTGATGCATGTCTGACTGCACCACTGACTTGATGGAACCTGATTGGGAAAAAAAAAAATCTCTAATCGGAGCCAATTCATGTTTCTCCTCCAGTGGCCTGTTCTGTGTAGCTGTGACAGTTTGCAGACAGCGTGAATCATGCACTTAGGCCACTGTGTGTGTGTGTGTGTGTGTGTGTGTGTGTGTGTGTGTGTGTGTGTGTGTGTGTGTGTCAGGGTGGAGAGGGCAGACCCCACTGTGCAGGGCGCAGCAGCGTGCATGGCGCAGTGCTGCAGGCGTTCACCAGGGGGAGCACTCGGTCTGTGCTCTCCTCCTCCACTCTCTAATCTCACACTGACAACCACATACAGTATCTCCCGTTGTGACCGAGGTTAAGCGTGGAAGACCAGAGAGCGAGATATGAACAGGCATCACAGTTCCACATGGATGCTGGAGAAAATCATCCACATGGACCACAACATTCTGATCAATGGATGAGTGAAAAACCTTGAGAATCACACACACACACACACACACACACACACACACACTGCCACCCACTTCATTTGGTAAAGGCAGCTTTAAAAAACGACATTGATACAACGTTATTAGACTCTCAAAAGAGTAAAAAAAAAGGAGACAAAAGGGAAGGGCAAACATTGCCGATGAAGATATCGTGAGACGTGAGCCGTATCAACAACAACTGAAGCGTCCATCATATTAGAAATCAGAATCAGTTCAAATTAAGAATTCATTTTCAGGACATGTTTTGGACACAGGATGCACAACTAGTGTCCGTTTTCTCCATTTGTGATACAGTTCAAATTCTAAATAAGCAAGTATTAGTAAAGTGACTGTATGCCTTTGTTGGCATGCGTAATTGCTTCAGTCATGCAATGCTCTTGATCTAATGTAGGACAGAGATGTGTTTCGTCGGTGCTTAGAATATTCTGCAAAAAGGAGTGTAAACGGCTGAATCTGATTCTCTGACTCCTTTTTGTCTGTTCTTATAGCCTACTTTTCATATCCCTGTCTTGCTGTTAATCTTATTTTATCCACTGTATCCGCATTGCTTTCTAGTCGACGTTTCCAACCCATGCACATTCAAATATGCTCAGTGCTCCTTTTATATTTTTTCAAATGTTATAATACTGTCGTCACTGTTGTGACAAAAAAACCTCTGTGGCCCTAATTCTATAGATAACGCACACAGAAAATAGCCATCAGTGTTAGCAATCTGTTTTGTACTGTCTCAGTCAAAATGTGCACACGGACATGTCATAAACACATTTGTTGACATAAAAGTCTTATTTGTAGATAGAGGAAGGAATCAGGTCTGAAGTGGTTTAGTTTTTGGACAATGATGGAGGTGTGGGGAGCACAGGAATAGGCACGCATACACACAATTAAATAGACATAGGAAACATATACAAAAAGTGTTATAAGAAATAGAAGAAAAAAAATAGAATAAGAGTAATAATAACAATAGTAATATGTAAACTACAAACACCCTTATTATAAACAGACAGGTAGAAAAAAAGAAATGATATACAGATATACAGATGAGAGAAGGTGCGGATGAATAGAAATGGCATATTGCACCGTAGGAGGTGACAGAGTAATACATAAATAAATACATATTCAGAGAGCAGAATCCTCAGTTGGTTTAAAACACATCCAACCAGCTTCCCTTCACACACTCCATCCATTGACTGGTCCCACAGGAAACAACAGGCCATGCGTTGTAACAACTCAACAAAAAAAAATTATTTTACAGCCTGTTTATGTATTCCTGTATATGGTCCTGGCTGTGAACCAGACTCTGGTTCGCATTTACACCGCTAGGGGTCGCATGAGCTCCGCATATGCGCCGCTCTCCCTGCCTCTGTGTCCCGCTGCTCTGTGGCTGCAGGAGAGTTAATAACGGCTCAACTTCTGGCTGTAATTATAACGCACGCGCAGCCTTAAGAACAGCACATGAATGGGGGGGTTCGAATGATTCCCTGCATACATATCACAACATTTGCATGTATTAACCCGGTCAGCCAGTGCTATCCTGAGTCTCACACAGGTTCCTGCCACCAAGTCAACAAGTCCTCCACTCACTCTCTCTGTGTGTCTGGTGATCTCACATGGGGTCTGATGTGATGCGCTTTACATTACGGACAAGTGAGGACTGCATGGGACCGGGTATGGCGGCTGATGGGTTAAAAGCCCACGTCGTTCTCTATCCCTCTTCTCTTTTGCGTCAGGTGTTGTGAAGTGGAAGCCAGTCGGATGGAGGTAGAGCGACATAGAGAAGCAGTGAGGGAGCCGTGGGGCCGAGCGGGCTTCTGACAGGCAACCCTGATGTCCAATCAGGAGAGAGCTCTCAGTGTGACTTAGAGCCGCGGGGGCTGAGAGAGGGAGGCGCGATGTGAGGGGGGGGGGGGGAAAGCAAATAGTTGAGTGAACAGCGTCAGTAGAGAGTGGAGTGGAGGGGACGCAGTGAGGACAGGGTGCCAAGAGGAGACACAGAGACACACAGCCAGAGAGTCTGACGTTCATTCCCTGATTAGTGAGCCTCGCAGAAGAGAAGAAATATCTCTTATTTGTTCTTATATGGATATTGATTTCTTTTTTTCCCCCACTCTAACTCCTTTCCAGACTGGCTCCATCACAGCAGCAGCACTGCGCTTCATTGGAATGTGCGCCGTAGCGTCTCCGGGACACGTCTGAAAAGCAAGACAGCCGAGACAGAATAGAAAAAAAAGAGCTTCTGCAGTCATCCAAACTCCTTTAAGAAATCTAAATGCCTCTCTTTTAATGGGACAGATTTCCCTGGACGCCTTACACATTTTTGGAGACTTTTTACGCATTTTGGAGACTTTGCCGAGTGAAATGGGTGATGGAAACGGACATTTTGTCTATTAACAGAGGATAATAAAGCCGTATAATATTTTCTACCCAAGTGCACTTGCTTTCCCCGGCGATGATTGTTTTTTTGTTTGCCCTGTGCATCACGGATGGAGTGCTCTCTCAGATACGCTACTCGGTGCCGGAGGAGGCGGACCACGGCACACTGGTGGGGAATATCGCCGAGGACCTGGGGCTGGACCTTACCAAACTGGCGTCCCGCCGCTTCCAGGTGGTGCCCAGCTCTCGGACACCGTACCTGGAGGTGAACCTGGAGAACGGCGTGCTGTTCGTGAGCGAAAAGATCGACCGGGAGCAGATCTGCAAGCAGAGCGCCAACTGCCAGCTCAACATGGAGGTGTTCCTGGAGAACCCGCTGGAGCTATTCCGCGTCGAGATCGAAGTGGTGGACATTAACGACAACCCGCCCAGCTTCCCGGAGACGGACATCACCGTGGAGATCTCGGAGAGCGCCACACCGGGCACCCGCTTCCCGCTGGAGAGCGCCTTCGACCCGGACGTCGGCTCGAACGCGTTACGCACGTACGACATAACCACTAACAACTACTTCTACCTGGATGTGCAGACCCAATCGGACGGGAACAAGTTCGCGGAGCTGGTGCTGGAGAAGCCGCTGGACCGGGAGCAGCAGGCGGCGCACAGGTACGTGCTGACAGCGGTGGACGGCGGCCAGCCGCCGCGCACTGGCACCGCGCTGCTGGTGGTCCGGGTGCTCGACTCCAACGATAACGTGCCGGTGTTCGACCAGCCCGTGTACACGGTGAGCCTGTCGGAGAACGCACCGGCTGGCACGCTGGTCATCCAGCTGAACGCCACCGACATGGACGAGGGTCTGAACGGAGAGATCGTCTACTCCTTCAGCAACCACATCTCCAGCCGCGTCAAGGACCTGTTCAGCATCGACGCGCGCACGGGGCGCATCGAGGTGCGCGGCGAGGTGGACTTCGAGGAGAGCGGCCTGTATCAGATCTTTGTGCAGGCGAAAGACCTGGGGCCAAACGCCGTGGCCGCGCACTGCAAAGTGCTGGTCAAAGTCAGCGACGCGAACGACAACGCGCCGGAGATCACCTTCAGCACCGTGACCGAGTCGGTGAGCGAGGCGGCGGCCCCGGGCACCGTCATCGCGCTGCTGAGCGTCACGGACCGGGACGCGGAGGAGAACGGACAGGTGCACGTGGAGATCCTGGGCGACGTCCCGTTCAAGTTGAAATCGTCATTTAGGAATTATTACACCATAGTGACCGACGGCCCGCTGAACCGCGAGCACGCGGACTCCTACTCCGTGACCGTGGTGGCGCGGGACAAAGGGACGCCGTCGCTCACCGCCAGCAAGTCCATCCGAGTCCAGGTGTCGGATGAGAACGACAACGCGCCCACCTTTACGCAGTCCGTCTATGATGTGTACGTGACAGAGAACAACGTGCCGGGCGCGTACATCCACGCCGTGACCGCTCTGGACCCGGACGCCGGACAGAACGCGCTCATCAGCTACTCCATCCTTGAGTGTGACATCCAGGGCATGTCGGTCAAAACCTACGTGTCCATCAACGAGGAGACGGGCTACCTTTACGCGCTGCGCTCCTTCGACTACGAGCAGCTGAAGGACTTCACGTTCACGGTGCAGGCGCGCGACGCGGGCAGCCCGCAGCTCTCCTCCAACGCCACAGTCAAAGTCATCATCGTGGACCAGAACGACAACGCGCCGCTGGTGCTGGCCCCGCTGGGGAAGAACGGCACCGCCAGGGAGCCCCTGCCCCGCTCCGCCGAGCCGGGCTACCTGGTGACGCGCATCGTCGCGATGGACGCGGACGACGGCGAGAACGCGCGGCTGTCCTACAGCATCCAGAGAGGGAACGAGAACGGCATGTTCCGGATGGACTGGCGCACGGGGGAGCTGCGCACGGCGCGCCGGGTGTCGGCCAAGCGCGACCCGCAGCAGATGTACGAGCTGCTGGTGGAGGTGAGGGACCACGGGCAGCCGCCGCTGTCCTCCAGCGCCAGCGTGCTCGTGCTGCTGGTGGACAGCGTGGCGGAGGGCCGCGGAGCCGGCGGGGACCGCGCGGGCACAGCCAAGGCCAAGGAGGGCACCCTGGATCTGACCCTGATCCTCATCATCGCCCTGGGCTCCGTCTCCTTCATCTTCCTGCTGGTCATGATCGTGCTGGCGGTGCGCTGCCAGAAGGACAAGAAGCTCAACTTTTACACCTGCCTGGCCAGCGAGTGCTGCCTGGGCTGCAGCTCGTGCTGCTCGCGGCAGGCCCGCGCGCGCAAGAAAAAGCTCAGCAAGTCGGATATCATGCTGGTGCAGAGCGCCGGCAGCGTCAGCGGGGCCGGTGGCACGGCTCACGTGCCCGTGGAGGAGTCAGGGAGCTTCGGCTCGCACCATCAGAACCAGAACTATTGCTACCAGGTATGTCTGACTCCAGAGTCTGCCAAAACCGACCTCATGTTCCTAAAGCCACGTAGTCCGTCTAGGAGCACAGACACCGAGCACAACCCGTGCGGCGCCATAGTGACAGGGTACACAGACCAGCAGCCTGACATCATATCAAATGGCAGCATTTTATCAAACGAGGTAAGAGTCCCTCTCATACCTTACCGTTTAATCCCCCACCTCCCTCATCCCTCCCATCCCTCCCTTCTACTCTGAGAGCCCTCAGCATGTCTACACCTATCTGAACACTTCCCCACATTAGATCTAATCAGATTAAATAGACTTTATCGATCCCAAATTGGGAAATGTCAGTGCTACAGCAGCAAAAATATAAAAGACACACCGCACACAGAATATGTATGAGTGAGGCTTAATGAATAGGATAGAATACAAGAACAACTATTCCAAAATAAAGATGTTTAGTTTATTGGTTTACACATGTACAAATACTACAGATTAATATGCACATAATCAATAAAAAGATGTGATGGAGAGATGAAAAAAAGCAAAACAACCTTCAGTGTGGTCACTCTCCAAAGCATACTCCGATGGAGAAAAATACACAGGAAAGAATGTGCAAACGTGTACAAAAAGTGGCAAATAAACATCAGACTCATACAGAAGCCATTATCCCATCCCCCCCACCTCCCCCCCCCCACCCCTCGGTTCAGTGACAGGTGTGCACATGGATGTTATTGAGTACTAATACACACCGTATGCCACATTATTACCAATTGCTGACACGTTGCCTTTAGCAGTCCTCAGGGAGGTTGGCCTTCAAACAGCGATGCCTGCATGTTTATGTTGTGCTCCCATGTAGGGCATGCAACTAGAACCATTATTTTCCATATTCGATTCATGCGTGGATTGTTTCCTGGATGAATGGATTGGTTGGTTTGGTCTCTAAAATGTCAGAAACTGGTGAAACACGTGGAGCAGTGTTTGCCGAAGCCCAAGATGACGCCCTCAAATGTCTCGTTGTGTCCGCAACTCAAAAGATATTCAGTTTACTGTCACAGCGGAGAGAAGAAACTAGAACAATATTCACATTTAACAAGCTGACATCAGAGAATTTGGACTCAAACCGATCACTGGATTATCAAAATAGTTGGCGATTCGTTTAATAGTTAAGAACTCATCGATAAAGCGATGCATCCTTGCAGCTCTACTTCAGAGTTTTTGAGATGACGGAAATCAGAATAAGAAAAGTGTATAGGGATAATGTATGGTGGCTCAGAGGCTGCTGGCTGCTGTGTGTGTGTGTGTGTGTGTGTGTGTGTGTGTGTGTGTGTGTGTGTGTGTGTGTGTGTGTGTGTGTGTGTGTGTGTGTGCGCGCGCAGGGCCGAGACAGAGCACACCTCAAACACACACTCCCCATCAGATATGAGTAGAGCAGTAACAATTCCAAATGTTTCACTAATTGTCTCCAGAAATAATTGCGATTAACAATATAATTGTCTCTTCCAGTCAAATTTAAAATTCATGTGTTGCTTTTGCAAACAAATTCAAGTTTTTAATGAATCCCAGAATACATCTTTTGGTTATATATTACTCATATGTGACCCAGATAATGTAATGACACAGGTACACAGCCTATGAAGTAAACAACGCCTCTTTATTATCATAAATCATTGTATTTTTTTTTTTCCTTGAATGAACATAAAGCTCACAATTACCATCACCAGTCATACGCCCTAGGACCTTAGCTAATGTTGGCAATCAGTTGCGGTTAAACAAAGGAACGGCGATTATGTGGAAACAAATGCGATTAGACAATTATGTAATAATTGTTACAGGCCTAGTGTGTTTGTGTGTGTACATGTGTGTGTGTGTGTGTGTGTGTGTGTGTGTGTATGTGTTTGTGTGAGTGTGAGAGAGCACGCTTCAACCACACACTCCAGATCAGATATGAGTGATATGCAAGGGTGTAACTTTGGTTTGAGAAGTGTTTGTGTTTTGAGGGGGGGGGGGGGGATAACTAAAAAATAAAATCCAGGAAATAATTAAGATGATCATAATGATTCATTCTTCCAGAAAGATTACTTCTAAACTAAATATAAGAAAAAAAAGATCTTTCACATTCTTGAATGGTCCAAATAGGGGCAGATCCCTGGGACTTACATATCATCAAACTCATTTGAAAAAGGGGAGAGCACAAACCCGGATTTCGAAAAGTGTGTGTGTGTGCGTGTGTGTGTGTGTGTGTGTGTGTGTGTGTGTGTGTGTGTGCGGCATCAACAGTGAACTGTGTGGGCTGCGTCCCCCGCGGTTGGACGCTGCTGATGGTAATCATTTTTTTCTTTCTTTCAGACCAAACACCAGCGAGCTGAACTCAGCTACCTGGTTGACAGGCCGAGACGTGTCAACAGGTAAATATGGACCCATGTTCCTTTCGCTGCGGCCTCACCCTGTCACATCCGCCTGTAATAGAGCTCTTATCTGCGTCTACTTCACTCACCGATAACTCTCATTACTGTGACAATGCTTTATGTGACGAGATGGGATGAGGAAAAACGGGGGGTGGGGGGCTGGAATAATCATAACCGCTGTTAGTTGAAAACATCCAAAAATGCTAAACGAGGCTTTGATTTAAGTTGAGACACATAATTTTTTTTTTTTTGGGGGTGGGGTTATTCTGCCTTCTTTGGATGTTTGTGGAAAACAACCATCCAAAAATACACATTTAGGTGTATATTTTACTACACTTTGTCAGTTTGTGTCTGTAGATTGTTCCTAAATTCACCAAAGTTGGCATTAGACAATGCATCATTTGCATATTTAAACATTAGAATTTCAGAAAACTATGTAGTGCATAAAAATGATGCAAGTATTCAACTGGGGAGGTTCCATGGTGACAATCGGTTGTTTAAAATGTTTCACCCCAGTCACTTGTAGTGTCTGGCAAAATGTACATTTTACAATCCATATCTTTAAAGGCTGTTTTCTCCAAATTCATTTTTTTTTTTCCCCCCTCAAACTTGGAGTTCAGAAATCTCCACTTCAGTGGAACTTACATACACCAATATTTTTTTGCAGTGTCTATATATATCTATATTTTGAAGCTTGCATCATTCAGAGCCCCGATGTCTCCTCGGTTTCAGTTCGGCGTTCCAGGAGGCGGACATGGTCAGCTCCAAAGACAGCGGCCACGGGGACAGCGAGCAGGGAGACAGCGACCACGACGCCACCAACCGAGGCCATTCCTCCGGTAAGAACCGGCTCCGGTGTGTGCGTGATGCTGCCTCTTTCTTCACAATGGCTGTACTTGATTGAAGCTGCGTGTTCAAAGGGCAAAATGGATGGCTCTCTGGCTTCTATAGGACCGGAGTAGGCTTTTGCTGATTAGCAGGCGGTCACTATGAGCAATGGGGTCCCAGGAGCAGATTGCAGCGTGTCTCTCCGCTGCTGCATTCTGGACTCTTTTTTTTTTTTTTTTTTTTTTTTTTTTTGCTGCTCGTAGTTTGTAGCATTGTGTAGGGCGGAAAAATGAAAGCTCATTTTAATTAGGGCTATAGCACACGGCTGGCGCCTGCATCATCTGCGTCCCACCGTCAGCTTTAATGCTGAAGGTGTTGTCTCTCTAGTGGCCCAGTGGCTGGTAGGCCTAGGAAGAAAAAAAAAAAGCTGGAAAAAAGGATGGCTGGTAACAGACAGGGGCGGTTCTGAAGGGGGGGGCATGAGTGGCCAATGCCCCCTAAGCCTCGACCCCCTCTCTGGCCCCCTAACTGTGGCAAATATCTTCATACATTTTCAACCCCAACTTAATTACCGTATATACCCGAATATAAGACGATCCTGAATATAAGACGACCCCCATTTTCCAGACTTATTTTTGGGGAATAAAAGAGATTTTTGTGGAAAAAAAAAATCAGGTTTTCAACAGAAAATAATTTTATTGGGAAATTCAAGTGATAATTCATTGGAAAAAAAAAAACATTTTAACACCATTCATTAAATATTTGGATTAATAAAATGAATAACCTTTTCACAAAAATGCAATACTTATGAAGGCCTATGTATGTAATTGTGGTACTGTGAATATATAAAAAATAACCATCTGCTTTTAATCAAACACATCTGACATTAAAGTTTTGAAACAAACTGTGGTGTTGCAATAAGAACAGCAGTGCAAATGGGCCTTTATGCTGCACATTAAACTAGGCCTATACCTTTACAGAGATCCCCTGCCTCGCTATGCTCGCTCTCACTGTCATCACTATCATGATGCTCCACGAGCCCCTCCCACAGAATGTCATCCTCGCTCCCATCAAGGGCATTTGATATGCAGCATTTTTGAAATCCATGAATGATGCTCTCCTGGCTTATGGCATCCCATGCTTGGAGGATCCAAGTACAGAGCAGATGCACTGCTGGCTTCTGAAGTTTTCCAGTAGGCGTCGGTGAGTGATCGCCTGACAGGAGCCACTCAGTGTACCTCTTGCGCAGATTATCCTTGAATGGCTTGTTGACGACTACATCCAATACCTGTAGCTGGCTTGTCATCCCCCGGTATGATCACTAGATCGCCGTTAATTTTCCATAACTGAGTTTTGACGGCTCCGTCAAAGTGTCCATGGAATGCATCCAAAACGAGCATATTTCTCTTCTTATAAAGCGCACGCACGGGCGCCTGCCCCACACTACCTTGAGCCAGTCCACTACCAGGTCAGTTTCCATCCAGCCCTTTCCCTGGGCACGTACGATAATGCCAGCTGGCATCGTATCCTTCGGCATAGTCTTGCGTTTCAAAATCACATACGGGGGAAGTTTGGTCCCATCGGCGAAACACGCCAACATTACAGTGATTCGTTTTTTTTTCATTTCCAGTAGATCGCACAATAACTGATTTGTCCCCCTTTCTTGGCAACAGTGACAGATGTTGGCATGTCAAAAAACACTGGTGTTTGGTCAGCATTCCCTATCTGATCCAGGGGGTATGAGTGAGTTTTCCTCAGTTTAAGCACATATCGCTGAAAAGACAGCAACTTCTCCTCGAAGTCAGAGGGCAGGCGCTGGGCCAGACTCGTTCTACGACGCAGTGTCAGCCCTTTGCGCCGCATCATTCGTGTACACCAACCAGTGCTAGCTTTGAATTCATTTGTCAGTATGTTCAGCTCCTCGGCTAACTCCAACAAACTCCTCTTGTGATTGGCATCGCATCCCGACGTTTTTCTATCGCATATTCATAGATTCTGTCATCAAGTTCTGCAAACTTGCCACTTTGAGGTCCACGGAAAGCTTTCCGTTGGCTGTTGGTATTTTTTAGTCGTTCTTTTTGTGCTCGCCACCTCCGAACGTTGCATTCTGTGACTCCAAATTTTTTGGCAGCTTTGCAATTATTAAATGATTCCGCCTCATTCACGACCATAAGTTTATAGTTGGCGTCATAACTGTTTTGAACGTGTTGGTTTATTTGACCAACTTTTGAAGCGCTTTTCTCAAGATAATCTCTTGACCTCTCCATGGCGGCACTTCATTGTTTATTTAATTCATAACACTGTCACTACCGGTAATTAGATAGCCTATCGTGTTGGCGCCCTCTACTGTTTCCCCTGCTTTCTACCTTTCCCCCCCCATGATTTTGTCTATATCGCGAAAATAAGACGACCCCCCATTTTTCAGCCTATTTTTAGGACAAAAACCTCGTCTTATATTCGGGTATATACGGTAATTAAGAGGGGATATTATTCATTTGCAGTAATAAATATAAATGTAGCCTACTCTCGCATTGCCAGACCTTCCTCCACAGCGCTGCAGAGGAAGGTCTGGCTAGTCCACACAGCACAAACAACGTGCTCTGGTTTATTGGCATTTCTTTAAACCAATCCCAAATTTCTTGGGCGGCACTAAACGCCGGGCGGAGCCTCGGTGCCTCTGCAAAATAGCCTCGGGAAGGAACTTGTCTTGGTGGAACATGTGTACGTTCAAAAGTTGTTTTAGTCGTGCGACAGGAAACTCAGATTGGACAGATAGTCTAGCTAGCTGCAGAGATCTGAGGAGCAGTTAACCATAGTACTAGGAAGCGTTAGATAACGGAAATCCGGTCAAAAAAAAGACATCTGGCGGAATTTCCGGTAGCAACAGGGCATTCCCGGAAGTGGAAGGTCGTGGATATAGACTAAATGTAGCTTAACACTGAGTATTCTTGTCTTTATTGTTATAACTGTATCGTTAGTCTTTTGTAGAACCAAATTAGGGCTGGGCATTATATCAATATAATATCGATATCGTGATATGAGACAAGATATTGTTTTAGATTTTGGATATGGTAATTTCGTAATATGAAGTGTTGTCTTTCCTGGTTTTAAAGGCTGCATTTCAGCAAAGTGATGTCATTTTCTGAACTCACCAGACGGTTCTAGCTGTTCTTTGATTTTCCCTTACCCACTTAGTCATTATATCCACATTACTGAGGATTAGTTATCACAAATCTCATTGTGTACATATTTTGTGAAAGCACCAACAGTCAACCCTACGATATCCCCGCAATATCGATATCGAGGTACTTGGTCAAAAATATCGTGATGTTTTATTATCTTCATATCGCCCAGCTTTAAACCAAATCTTTTTAGGGATGGAACACTTGTGCTTAATATATTTGGGTCCCCATAAAATGGCATGTGTCCCCAGCCTGGCCCCTCCATTTGAAAAGGTTTAGAACCGCCACTAGTAACAGAACCAGATCCTGTCCCTGTGTGCCGGGAGCATGTCTCCTAATATTTGTCTCTGTGTTTTTCCTGACACGTGATGATTTAATGTCGGCTGGGCAGAGAGCGAACCCCGGCCGCCGCTGTTTTGTAAATACGTGGCGGTGTTAATGAGCAGCCGGCTCCCTGGGAGCTCGGTCACTGGGTGCCGGAGACCACTCGATGAGACGTGACAGGCGTTTTAATGAGGCCGTGCTCGCGCTGGAGTGCTGGGAAGCGGACCAAATAGGTTGCGGCCGTAGCAAACAAAACAGACGATTCATTTGTTCATTAAATTAATTAATGCATCCATTCATGCAGCTACTCTCCAACTTGCACTCTCCCCCCCCCCCCCCCGTAATTCTCTTTCCCCTCCCTGATCACATTCTTCCAAACCCCTTCTTTTTTTAAATTTTTTTTCTTCTTTCTTAATCTTCCTAAAGGAACCCATCTGAGCTCGTACAATAGGGCCCCACTGAGTTCTGAATGCCGGTTTTATGTCTTCATTCAGCGGCAAGCTTTCTTGGGTAGATAGATAGATAGATAGATAGATAGATAGATAGATAGATAGATAGATAGATCGAGATCGGTAGAAGTAAAAAATACAAGAACACCTACTCAGCCTTGAAAACAATGAAAACAACATAGTTGTACAAGTAGAGAATAAAAACATACAACCAGCATGCATATATAGAATATATGAAAAAATATGAAAAAAATTAAAATAATATATATATATATATATATATATATATATATATATATATATATATATATATATATATATATATATATATATATACATATATAAAGTAGTCTAAATACTTTAGTGTAATAGTGTAATAAATGAGGTAATGACAGTGTTATCTCACACTCAGCGGTGAAATGTTTTTGACCAGTTTTATGGCTTGTGGTAGGAAGGATTTTCCACTGTCACTCCGGTAGGCCTGGATGTGTTACACAGACCATAGGAAACAGAAACACACACAGCTAATTTGTTTCAGCTCCAACCAGCTCAGAGTTAGACCCTCACAACTGCTTTACATTAAATCCTTTCTCACCACTGTGGAAGTGTTTTCGCTCCAAATCTGGACTGAGGCAGCCACCAGCTTTATGTAGATGGAGTGGTCCTATTTTGAGTGCATTAGCATTTCATGTGAACGCTGCCAGCCAGAGTTCATATTCTGTTATGAATAGTCGCACTTTGTTATACAAGTAGGGCTGAGAATCTTTTTAAAATGCATACCTGACTTTTGGTATATACACCAAAGGGATACTTCTTTTGATGCCTTACTTTGAGGAATATAAACCCTGTTTAGCATTTAAAGGTGCAGTAGGTGAGCCTTATAAAACTAACTTTCTGTCATATTTGCTGAAACTGACCCTATGTTCCAGTAGAACTACATAAAGCAGGTAAAAAAAAAAAAAAAAAAAAATCTGGCTCCTCTGGCCTGTAGTGTGATTTGCAAAAATACACAGCTTCCTGTTCAGATGCACCAATCAGGGCCAGTGGCGGTGTCTAACTGCGTGTCAATCACTGCTCATGCACACACATTCATTCTCCCTTGTGGGGGAAAAGGGGGGAGAAGTTGTTGATGTTCAAATTTTTGGGCTAAGTCCTGGATCTTCGCAATACTACCTACAGCACCTTTAAGAAAATATGCCAAAGTTATCAAATGTTAAATGTTGTCTGAACAGAACCTTGACTAAATAAAAGAAAACTATATCTACTATGAATTAGACCTGCACGATAAATCATTATAAATTCGCAATCTTGATTCAACCTGTTCACAAGGTTCAGGGCTTCACCCTCAGCCAATGACAAAGTGCCTTTTAGTCACGTGTTTCACTCGTTGAGCGAGCGCGGAAGTTCGGAAATAAACCAAATGGATATTGATGAAAACCCCGGTACTAGTGACGAGAATCAGCCAACCACTCAGTCTCAAAGCCAACTCGTTCCGAAAAAAGGCCCTGATTCGGTGGTGTGGAAGTATTTTGGATTCAAGCAATACGACGAGGGTCAGTCTGATGTGAAGAAGGCATGCTTTGCCCTCGCTGCAGCACCGAAAAGTAACACCACCAATCTTTACCAGCACCTCAAACGTCACCACAAACTGCAATATGATGAAGCCGTACAAGGCAAAAGGTCCGAAAGACGTTTCAATTAGCCTATTTACAACCATGTTCAGGGCCACATTCAGCACAGTGCGTTAAACTTCTGTTTTCGGGAACCTACTTGAATGGCCAGTTGAATGTTAATTCTATAAAATACTTTATATTTTTTGATACTGTACTTAAATTGGCAGTTGACAAACTCCATTTCTCTAGAAACTGAAGCTGTAGCTGCAGCATGTTGATTGACATGTTGTAATTATGTTAAGACATGTTCAAGGAGTTCAGATAGAGCCGGTATCAGGGCCATATTTACTTCAATATGTTAGGTCCCTATTTTTGGTAGCCTACTGTACTTAAATGGCCAGTATTTACTTTATTTTCTTTATTCATTGAAGCATCTATATTTACAGGCTTGTGGTGATGCGCAATGTGCTATAGGTGCTGCCAATATGTTTTGTTTTGTCATGGCTCATGTGTGCAGTAAACATTACACATCGTGAGAAAGAAATCGTGGCAGAGAATCGTTATATCAATTCTAAGCAAAAAAATCATGCGTCATATTTTTCCCTGAATGGTGCAGGCCTACTATGAATCTGAGCAGACATTTGATACCAACTTTTTCATTCTCATTTGTGATGGACGATTTCGGTCAGTGCTACAAAGGTAGTTTCGAGGTTTCAACTAAGCCTGCAACTAACGATTATTTTCATTGACCATTAATCTGTGGATTATTTCCTGGATGAATGGATTAGTAGTTTAGTCTCTAAAATGTGGATCAGTGTTTCCCAAAGCCCAAGATGACGTCCTCAAATGTCTTGTTTTGTCCACAACTCAAAGAGTTTCAGTTCACTGTCACAGAGGAGAGAAGAAACTAGAAAATATTCACATTTAAAATGCACCATGTTAGCATTAAATAATAATGTAATTAAAACTACATTTTGACACAGGGCACTTCTATATTTCAATTCAATTCAATTGTATTGTCTTGACACAATGTGCAGGCACATATGTAACGAAATGTAGGTCATTGCTTTCCAACAAACGAACAGTACATTAAAACAGACACATTATTGACGTTAAGATTATGTACAGGCTCAGAATTATTGTGAATTATATTAATAATGTGCACATTTTGTAAATGTACTTGTGAAAATGGCATAGTATATATTAAAATGCAGTAAAAGGAGGAGGAAGAAATATCGCTGCATGTGACGCTAGTTAACACTACACTTAACAGCAGGTAACGTTAGCCTAACGTTAGCTAGTAGCTAGACTAAATAATGTTAAAATGCTAACAGCCAAACGGTGTAAAGTGTGACTGTGCGTTCACTTAAAACTGTTAAGTATCGTGGTGCATTCAAAGTTATTGTAAAAAGTAATTTTTTTATTAAGTATCGGTTCAGGCACCGTTTTATTACCATTTTAAAAGTTTAGCACCGGTATCGGAAAAGTCTCTTAATTTATTTTCCAGCTCCTACTACGTGAGTCGTCTCTGTGTAACGTAGAGTTTTTCCTGCGTGTCTCTACGAGGTGTAACATCAGACAGCCAATCATAGACATTATTAGATCTTGGAAGAAGCATGCTGCATGCTTATTGGCTCAGAGATTTACTCCTTAAGTAATGAAATTGGGTATTAAATGACGAGGCATTTTTCAATGCTCGATACTTCAGAGACATAAAAAAAGTCGGTGCCTAAAAAGTATTACGTTTGGTACCCAGCCCTTCTGATCTGACGATAACCTCGGTGCTTGTAGACCAGGGATGTCGGACTGGGGGTGGAAATGGGAGTACCCAAAAAGATGCTAGAATGAATAGCTGTGGATGCGGTGGAGGTGCCCATAGAGAATGCCTTTCTACAGGGCCCAGAATGTTGTGCTGTGGACACATGGTAAATGTTGTCCAAACACAAGCAGCTGTACAGGAACTGTAAAGTGTGAAATCCGGAAGGAAGTATTTGATCAAACATGAACAAAAATCTGAATCTAACCACACAGTTAACGCCAACGTTTAGCACCGATTGAGCCGTTTTGTTGCTATGGACACATTTCAGTTGGTACCACACACACATTGAGGTTCGAAGTTCTTTTTGCACCCATGTTGGACATTTTCATTCCCACTCAGGTCTGAGCCGGGCCAGCTGCTTTATGTCCTGTTTTGAGTGCGTTAGCATTTCATCGCCAGCCCGCCTGTTCACACAGTCCCTCTCTCTCTCTCTCTCTCTCTCTCTCTCTCTCTCTCTCTCTCTCTCATACACCGAAGTGTGCCGTGTTGTCGGTCCAGTTGGGATGCAGCGGCAGGCCCAGCAGCGCAGCAATGCTGACTTTGAGTACCCTTGGAGTAGCGAATAGGCTGCGGCTACTTTGTTGCAGAGTTACCAGCCAGCTTAGTGCCTTTAAACAGATTATTTGCCGGGCATTAAGTCTTTGTTTGATTAGGATAATTGATAGCGTGGCTTAGAGCCCCGCACTTCTGCTCCGTCAACGCTGAAAAAAAGAACACAGGCTTTACTCTCTGTGTGCTAATGCAGTTTGTCAGCGGTGAGGGTATACCGGCGCGTCAGTGTTTAATAAATGCTAATGTTGAATAAACATAAAATGTTCCTGTCATCCATCAGCGTGGCGTTGTTAGCCTCTTCCCTTTGGCTCTGACAGGGGACGTCACGGGGAGGAATTCACTCTCATCTGTTTTATTTGTCCATGTAATCAGATTCGTGGGAGCGTATTGGTTTTTATCTTGGATTTAAAGCATGAGCATTACACATTGACAGATAAATACTTCCAGTGAGATTAGTTGGAACATATTGAACATGCTGGAGACAGGCCTCACTGTTTACCCTCTTTGCCCCATCATTTGTCTGTCTTTTTTTTTTTTTTTTTTTTCTTTCTTCTTTTTCTGCTGTAGCTGTGGTTGTATTTTTGACCACCAGCACGACGAGATGGTTTACACAGTGATTTGTGTTCGTTTTTTTTTTTTTTCCTGCTGCCGGGCTGCGTTGTTGTGCCAACATTTTCTGCTGCTTCACACTCTCGTTCCCTGATCCAAACCACTTGATTATTCCTCATCAAGGACGCATTTCAACAGTTACAGAGTCCAGAAATCACCCGCAACGGACGCGTGAACAGGATATATAGGATATATGTATACTGTATAGCATATATTTCTTTTTCCAAGGCATTTCAGTCCGTGGTAGAGAGTGACAGTGAGAGAGAGAGAGAGAGAGAGAGAGCGGGGGAGGATTTGAAGTAAAGGTCAAAAGCAGGATATTTCACATTATGTGCCATCACACAGTGCAGTGTGCAGATGCGTGTGTGTGGAGTTCTAGCAGTGAGGATGTGATGGCCCCATCCTTTAACGATGGATGTTTTAGGCTACATTTACATTGCTACGTTTTGGTTTTCAAGCGGAGTTTGGAGCCAAAAGCGATCTCCGTGCACTAGGGCTGTCCCTAACGATAATTTTTGTCACCGATTAATCTAACGATTATTTTAGTCTGTTTAGTCGATTGATCTAACGGTTATTTTTCCGATTAGTCGATTAATCTAACGATTGACTAGCATATTATTCTAAAGGTTCTCTGAACTGAGCTTTGGAGAATCAGTATTTTTACTTAAGTACTTGACATAAAACTTAAAATGGCTATGACATGGATTTCTTCCATTACTGGAGTAATATGCAGTCAAGACAATCACTGGCAAATGTGTTTTTGCATTAGTGTGAGGCAAGGAAAATGATCGAAACGCAGGGCTCCTACGAAAGTGACTTTGTGCGTTGGTGTGTGTGTCGATCTCTTTAAGAGAATAGCAGGGCCGGCGTGTGTGTGTGTGTGTGTGCGTGTGCGTGTGGGAAGTGTGTGGTAGAGCGAGTGAGAGAGTGATGGTGATTAGCTTCGCAGCGAGTACAGACTCTAGAGTCTAGGGCTGCACGATAAGAGGAAAATATGCGATATGCAATAACGTTGTGAATATAGCGATAACGATATTACTTGTGATAAATAAAGAGATATTAAAGTGTTCTTGGTTCTGCATTTCTGCTGCTTTCAGTTTTCTGCTAAAATACAACAAATTGCTTGTTGAACTAAAGAAAAACGAAAGGAAATTGCCAACCTACTTTTGAACCAATTGGACATTGAATTGAATATATAAGGCGCCACTAAAAAAGAATGACAGTTTCTTTTCAAAGTGTCTATCGCAATATGTCGCAGCAGTTCGCGATATGTATATCGCGTCTGTTAATATTGCGAAGACGATAAAAAAACGACATATTGTGCAGCCCTACTAGAGTCATAGTGAGAGAAAGCGTCTGCCCTTAACATGGGCTGCAATGGGAAATTGGCATCACCGATTTCAGTATTTTTCAATACATTTGTCAGACTTTGTGTTGCAATTTGTGAAAGATTCCCCCAACCCCCCTCTTTTTTTCTCCCAAAATGCTTGTACTATATCATTTCTATCACAACTACTACAACTACTACTACTACATACCGTAACGCCCTGCAGTGCCCTGCTATGCCATAAACTACTAAAACTACTGATCCATTATCTTTATTATGACTATTATTGCCACTGTTCATCACACCCCCATTCGGGACCATCAGACACCGCCTACCAAGAGCCTGGGTCTGTCCCAGGTTTCTCCCTAAAAGGGAGTTTTTCCTCGCCACTGTCAAACTAAATGCTTGCTCTTGGGGAAATTACTGGAATTGTTGGGTCTTTGTAAATTATAGAGTGTGGTCTAGACCTACTTTATCTGTAAAGTGTCTCGAAATAACTCTTATGATTTGATACTATGAATAAAATTGAATTGAAATACTACTGCTACTACCATTTAACATACTGTTATGAACGATAAAATATTCATAACGTAAATGTCAGAATAAAGCAAAGTGTGCTGCTGTATTGAACAAGGTGAAAACATATTTTTTTTTTGTTTGTTTTTTCACAAGGTGCCAAAAAAGGTTAGTCCACTCACAACTTGGACTAAAGTTGGAAAAACATGGTACAAATATTGCAGTCCTCGAGGTTGATTTAGAATTTCTATTTGAGTGAAAACAATGAGAGTTGTGCTGAGAGTTTAGATGTCTGCAGCATAGCAACATAATTAATCTCATTCTGTTGCTATGCTATGGTGTCATGTTGTTGATACATGAGCTACAGGTTTTCAGAATTGTGTGCGTATATATATATATATATATATATATATATATATATATAGCTGCTTGATTATGAAATGATTTAATTTTAAAACAGTGAAAGACTGAAACAAATCGACAGTGAAAACACTCTGAACTGTGAAATTCCCCTTCATACTTTTCCTGTTTGAACTTTTTTTTCCCCCCATTCAGAACAGAATGCAAAATAAGAGTTTAGTTGCAAAACGTAACGTGCACAATAATCGCTTTTCTCCATTACTCGTTATTTTTGTGATCGGGAATTCAATTAATTGTACAGCCCTAGTGCATAGTTCCATTTTTTTTTTGTGTGTGTATACAATGGAGGAATGTTTTTTTCTCCAGGATATCAGTTCGTAATACTGCAATATATATATATTGCAATACCTTCATTAGTGGGGCCACAGGCTCAATCAGCAATGTGTTTCCTCCTCCAGTGATAGATAGAGAACAGACATTTATTGAAATGAAAAATCTTTGAGATTAAAGCTTTGAGTAAGAATGGAAATAGCAGATTGTAAAACAGAACACTCCACTACAAGCCAATTGATTGCTGCATTCAAAATGTTACGCATTATGCATAACTCTCGAAATGCATGAATGCTTTCACATACACATATTATTGCTCTTCCATTATATCCATACACATCCACTTACAGACATGGATTTTTACTCAAGTCGTGGACATGTATTTTCACTTTCAGACCCACTTGTTTTATATTATAAAGAATAAATGGATCTAGCACGAAAATGTATGTAGCAATACAATAAGTGTATGTAAAATAAAGTATTGTAAGGTATTTTATTGTGTAACCTGCCAGTGAAATACCTTACCTTACCTTGTGCTCAGCTTAAGCATAGGTAATATTTGTGGTACTCACCATTGTGGCTGTAGGATGTCCAATGTGGTAGGGCACTGGTGCATTAGTTTCTCATTTGATATTTGATACAGCATTGTGCAATACATACGTTATAGATCACAGCATGATTTAACGGGAAATGTGCAATCTGTGTAGAATTAAGTGCAATATGAGGGGGAGGATGTGCAGCGGGTTCTCTTTCTTCTGTGTGGGGGAAGGTGGGGGGGTCTTGTGTGAGGTTTATTGAATGTTTATTGAACGCATATGGATGAGATAATGTATGCTTATGTGTCTGTTGTGTGTTTACGTGCGATGCGTCGCCCTCATGGGTCGACTTTTGAGCGTGAAACGTTGAAAATAGTACTTTGACAAAAAGAAAAAATCCTAACTCAAGGGCCACTTAAGCTTTCGTGGCGCTTTCAACTGTAAGCTCGTCGTGTGTGGTCAGTGTTGAGTTGCACTGCAGTAGTATTGTAGTAACGAATTGTAGTTCTCTGCAGTTCAAGCGCTGAGAGTGAACTTTTGAGTTAAAGGTCATTCTTTTACATGTTCTTGTTTGCTGCCGGACCCCTCCAGGACCACTTCCCTCAGGCGCCCCCATTTCCAGTCCCCGCTACATGTGTAAAGTACATATTATCAATATATAGCCAATGTCACGCACTTGGAGAAGATTATCCTTTTTTCTCTCTCCCCTCTCCCCCCCACCAACACACACACACTCCGCTACCCCATCTCCCTGCTGCCGTGATAAATTCCTCCTTGGGCCCGCCGTTCCTGTTATCACGGCGGTAACAGCTCGCTGATCAGTAATTCATTTTTCAGACCTCTGCATACCAATTACCAAATGAAGGTTATTATCGGGACTTTGCGTTTGCCCTGCACGAGTGCCGTGCAGAATGCTGAGAGATGAGACGAGGCGTTAGAAGAAACGAGGGTCAGCGCCATTCAGAGAGACATTAACCGTCCCCTGTCCCCCCCGCACCATCCCCCGCGCTCTGTCTCCGCGCCGGCCTCTCTGCTGGTTTTTTGGCTTAGCGCGAGACATGTTGACACACTTTGTTTTGATCCCGTGTCGAATACTAAGATACCGTACTCTGGAGCCGGAACCATGCCTCATAACTCACGGCGACTGTTTGCTAGGATGGAAATGGACTGTTTTATATAGCGCTTTTCTAGTCTTAACAACTACTCAAAGGGCTTTAACATAGTACAGGAACCATTCACCATTCAGGAGAAAAGGGTTGGACAAGATACATAGAGGAGAGATAAGGGCGTTACCTGCAACCTTTAATTTATATTTTAAGCATGGCCCTGATCTCTGTGTGTGTGTGTGTGTGTGTGTGTGTGTGTGTGTGTGTGTGTGTGTGTGTGTGGTTTACAGCTGAAATGTTTTTATCTCCTGATTCGATAGAGACTGTCTAATGTGCCAGGGAAACATGTAATTTCAACCTCTAATTTTGCCAAAATGTCAAGAAATATCAAGATGTCTTAATCTGGCTTTGTGGCAGAATAACCCTCCCTCTGTCTTTCTTCCTCTGCGTGTGTGTGTGTGTGTGTGTGTGTGCGCGTGCGTGTGCGTGCGTGTGTGTCTCTCTTATCTCTCTGACAGTCTAAATGCCACATTTCCCGTTCCCATTTTGAGAATTAACACAGCATCCATTTTGTAATGGAAGCAGAGCTCCGTGTCCTCCCTCGCACTATTTTCTTTTTTGTTGTTGTTGTTGTTGTTGTTGCTGCTGCTGCAGTTGCCCACAATGCATCACTCCCTGCCCGCCCAGGTGTGCTGATACATTAAGTCGGCGCCCAGCGTGCATTCCGGTCGCGCCCCCCGTCACATGAGTTGTTTCCTCCCATGTAAGAGGCCGTATTAAAACGTAATGTGATGGTGTATTTATGGCATGTTGGTTAATATTTAATAAGAAACCCTCTCGTTAGGCGTCTGGGCACTTTTCCAAGCTGTTAGTGACGGCAAGCCAAATTAATCCGCTTTGTAACAAAGCGAATTCCCCCCTTTGCTGACCGCCACAGACACACACACACACACACACACACACACACCCTCTGCTTACTGGGGCGGCAGCAGACCTTAGTCTAATCAGTCTGTATTCAGAGGGATTAGTATCAGATAGCCCGAGCTGGACAGTTCAGATTGTAGCCCCAAACAGTGGCTCAGACACACACACACACACACACACACACACACACACACACACACACACTACAATCGGATTTAGCTTTCAAAATACATGCAAACACGGGATCTAGGCCCGACTGCAAAAAACATATGGGGCAATGAAAACACAATTTGGCTTAAGGCTTACACTCGGCCTAAATAGCTGTGCTGAACAGCTAACATGCCTGTTAGCTCTGCTCCCCCTCTCTGCTCTCTGACACCAGGGGATTTTCTCACAGAGAATTCCAGCTGTTAAAAAAAAGCCTCCCAAATAATATCTCCACATGAAAGCGAGCACACTCAAAACTAGTTTTTGGGTCGTACCTGTAGCCAGCCTTTCATGGAGGACAATAGACTGAAGACCGGGACAGGGGCAGGCTGGGTAATCCAATGCTACTGAGTTTGTGGTTTTGGTTGATCTAATGCCCAGGTTAAAAGGAGCATGGGCACACAACGCACGCACACACACACACACACACACACACACACACACACACACACAGTAGGGCTGAACCATATGAGGAAAATATGACGATGTCATAATAGCGCGGATAACAATATCACTTCTGTATCAATAAATAGATATGAAAGTTTTCTCAGTTCTGCCTTTTCTCTGCTTTCAGCATTCTGCTAAAGTACAACATATTGCCTTTAAGGAAATCATTTCCAACATTGTTTTATTGAAACAACTGCACACTGATTTTAATATAAAAAGGCGACACTAAAAATGTCATATGCCTTTAGCGATGTGGTTATTGCGCCAGTAGATATCGCGATGACGATACAAAAATATACGATATGTTGTGCAGACCTAACACACACACACACACACACACACACACACACAAACTCCTTTGTCGTATACATCCCGGCCACCTTTTCTAGGGGAGCTTTTGCAGCTGCATGTTGGTGCGCCAGAACGCCTGGGTAGCTCACACACAAACATCCAAAGACCTGCGATTGAAGACCGATTCGAGGTCTCAGCCACAGGCGCCTCCGTCTGGTTGAGCCAAACACTGAAAATAACATTCACAATAGTCACCATTAAGGTCACGTCTTAAGTGTTTTTCCTAGGAATGTTGGCAACCCTGGGGAGCCGGGGAGTTTACACTCTACAATGGAAGTAGTGTACTTACTAAGTACATATAATCAAGTATTGTACATAACAACACGTTTGTGGTACTTCTTTTAATTGAGTTGAGCGTTATCGAGTGTGGTGTAGACCTACTCTATCTGTAAAGTGTCTTGAGATAACTCTTGTTATGATTTGACTAGGGTGCAGCTAACCGTTATTTTCATAGTCGATTAATCTGTCGATTATTTTCTTGATTAATCGATTCATTTGTTTGATCTATTATAAAAATGTCAAAACCTGGTGAGAAATGTGGATCAGCTGCTTTCCCAAAGCCTAAGATGACATCCTCCTTGTCCAAAACTCAAAGATATTCAGTTTACTGTCACAAAAGGAGAGATAAACTAGAGAATATTCACATTTCTTAAGCTTGAATCAGAGAATTTTTTTTTAAATGACTCCAAACCGATTAATCGATTATCAAAATAGCTTATGATTAATTTAATAGTTGACAACTAATCGATTAATCGATTAATCGTTGCACCCCAGATTTGACGCTGATGAGTATAAAATGGAATTGAAACTATATGTTCAGGTTATTGACCACATTAGCAAACACGGAGTCACTTCTCCAAAAAAAAAAAAAACATATTTTACACAATGGATTTCACTGAACAACAAGAAATGACACATTGTGTGTAACACTTTGAAATACTTTAGAATGAGAACATTAAATCGTGATTTGAACGTTATTAAATCTGCCTGTTTATTTTTTCTTTACTGCTAATTCAATACATGTGCTTTGGACCTTAGTGCAGCAATCTGCTTCAATTCGCTTCGTTCCTGATTCCAGAACATTCCACAAACATTTAAAAGTTACAGCTCTCACTCACTGGTTGAAAGAATTCTCCTTGGAATAAAATGGTCTCAAATGCTTAAATAATCGAAATGACTTATTGAGGCTGATGTTTGTTGTTTTTTTTTTTGCAGTGAAAGTGTTTTTTAAAATCCTTTTGATGCGGATGCATTTACACATGTAACCTTCATGCTTTTAGCGCTTTTGACATTCTTTTTTCTGAAAAGAAAGAAAAGCTCAACTGTAGCTCCGCCTGCCCCGGGCAGAAAAGCCGGTGCCTACCAAACAGCGTTGCATGATAATACATGTTTCACCAGTAAGCTGACCAAATGCCTATAATATCAAAACATAAAACAATCATGTCTTCTATGTAACGTCTTAGTCTCAAAAAGGAACCAGCAATTGTAGCTGCTGTTAGATAACTATAGTAAAGAGTATCTCGGGTATAAAGTCAAATTGCATATGACCACAACATTGAAATTATACATATCTCTGTTCATACACTGTGCTTTCCATAATATAATATAATAAAATCTCTTCCTCAAGACAAAGTTACTTGACTGAAATGAGGAAAGGCATAACCCGATCATATGTTTTTGTAATTAATACATAATAAGTAAGTAGAAGCTCAGGAGAAATGTACTGCAGTGAAAAGCACCGATAGTTATGTAGAAGTAGCATCAAATGGAATACTCAAGTCAAGTACATGTACCTTGTAAATGAAGTAGATATTGTAGATACATTTTTTTTTTTTTTTTTTTACAAGGAGTTATAAGCTTTCACAAAGAGCACCCAGTAGTCACTTTGTTCCACAGCCCTTCACTGTGTGTGTGTGTGTGTGTGAGAGAGTGAGAGGAATGAGTGTGTCTGTGTCTGTGTGTGTGTGTGTGTTAGCAGAGTTTATTTTTATATCCATTAGGGCGGGCGGCTTTGATCTGAACGACTGGAAACAGAAAATCCTGACGTATGGAATCAAAGAGCAGGTTTCATACATACATATCGTGAAAACATTGTGGCAATACGTCAGATCGTGTCGTGTGTGTCTGTCTGTGTGTGAGCTGCTGTGTGTGTGTGTGTGCCACAGGTATCATGTTTCCTCTTTGTCTTGATTGT